>NC_084553.2:51530950-51798450 GCF_033978685.3 Nerophis lumbriciformis | reverse complement strand
TATTCAACAAGAACAACATTAAATTGAGCTACAGCTGCATGAACAATATACAACAAATCATCTCAAACCACAACAAAACAATTGCAAATGAGCCGTCGGCCCTCAGACAGAGCGACTCCAAAACCAACAAAGGATGTAATTGTCGAAAGAAACCTGATTGCCCCCTCAACGGGGGGTGCTTACAAACATCAGTTGTCTACCAATCTAAGGTAATACGCAAGGACATTAACACATCCGACACATATGTAGGATTAACCGAGGGAGAATTCAAAACCAGATGGAACAATCACAAGGCTTCTTTCAGGAACAAAAACCTGCGAAATACCACAGAACTCAGCAAACACATTTGGGACCTCAAAGACAATAATGTTGAATATTCAATAACATGGCAAATTCTTGCATCCAGCACACCTTACAATAGTGGTAATAAAAGATGCAACCTATGCTTGAAAGAGAAACTGTTTATTATTTACCGTCCAGACCTGTCATCCCTCAACAAGCGCAGCCAAATTGTAACAGCATGCCGCCATAGACGGAAACACCTCCTAGGTAACACATGAGCCAATCACCACGCCCCTAGGCCAGCCTGTACCCACCCACTCTGTGCCCTATATAAACCATGGTATGCGAATGCTCCCATTAAAATCTCCTGACGATTGAGGGTACCCCCCCTCATGAAACAGGCCTGTAGAGATGAAATAGTCTTGTGATTTTTTTTCCCACACATACATATATATATATATATATATATATATATATATATATATATATATATATATATATATATATATATATATATACATATATATATATATATATATATATATATACTTAATTTAAGAATATTTTTCAACATATTGAGAAAAAAGGTCTCATTTTTTTTCTATCAAGAAAAGTGCACTTGTTAGTGAAAATATACTTATTTTAAGGTATTTTGAGGTTCATTGAGGTTAGCTAATTAGGGACCGCAATGTCCCTTTGGGACAGAGGACCCTATTGTAATTGTAAGGTTTTATTATTATTCTTTATTATACCGCCGCCTCTTTGAGCTGTAATTTGACCCTCTTAACATGTTTCAATTTGACACACACATCAGGACTGGCAAAAATTGCGATCTAATCAAAAAACCTAGCCCCAAAACTCAAAATTGCGCTCGAGCGCCCCCTAGGAAGAAAACACAGACAGAACTGCCTGTAACTCCCACCACGAATGTCGGAGAGACATGAAACAAAAACCTCTATGTAGGTCTCACTTAGACCTAGATTTCATACACTGACATCCTTCAGCAAAAATCAACAGGAAGTTTGCAATTCCCCCTTCAAAAAAGAGTTCTGTAAAAACAGTCACTTTTGCCTCTTTGAGCTATAATTTGACCCCTTTAACATGCTTCAAAACTCACCAAACTGGACACACACATCAGGACTGGCAAAAATTGCGATCTAATAAAAAAACAAAAAAACAACCCCAAAACTCAAAATTGCGGTCTAGCACCCCCTAGGAAGAAAACACAGACAAAACTGCTCCTAGGAAGAAAACACAGACAAAACTGCCTGTAACTTCCAGCAGGAATGTCGTAGAGACATAAAACAAAAACCTCTATGTGGGTCTTACTTAGACCTATATTTCATATACTGACAACCCCTAGCAAAAATCAACAGGAAGTTTGCAATTCCCCCTTCAAAACAAAAGTTTTGTAAAAACCGGTCACCTATTTTCAAAAATGATCTCCTCTGAGCGCGTTTGTCGTGTCGGCTTGACGAAAGAGTTTTAATTACTGCTCCGGTTTGGATTTTATGTGCTGTCAAAGTCGGTCCCGTTCATCGCTGCTTGCAGCTTTAATTTGACTTGTTTTGGAAAGTCTTGACAAGCCAAATGTTCTTGTTCTATTGGCAGATAATTTTCCTTAGTTCAAGTAAAATACACCTAATTTTTGTATTTTTTTTCCTTGTTTTTGAACACTGACTTTTTGCAATGTACCGCACTTTTTGGAGTATAAGTCGCTCCGGAGTATAAGTCGCACCGGCCGAAAATGCATAATAAAGAAGGAAAAAAACATATATAAGTCGCACTGGAGTATAAGTTGCATTTTTGGGGAAATTTATTTGATAAAATCCAACATTTGAAAGGCAATTTAAAATAAATAAAGAATAGTGAACAACAGGCTGAATAAGTGTACGTTATATGAGGCATAAATAACCAACTGAGAACGTGCCTGGTATGTTAACGTAACATATTATGGTAAGAGTCATTCAAATAACTATAACATATAGAACATGCTATACGTTTACCAAACAATCTGTCACTCCTAATCGCTAAATCCCATGAAATCTTATACGTCTAGTCTCTTACGTGAATGAGCTAAATAATATTATTTGATATTTTACGGTAATGTGTTAATAATTTCACACATAAGTCGCTCCTGAGTATAAGTCGCACCCCCGGCCAAACTATGAAAAAAACTGCGACTTATAGTCCGGAAAATACGGTACGTGCTTTCATGTCAGTGTCCGGAAATAAAAGCTGCAAGATTTCCTGCTAGTTGCCTTTTCGAAACTAAGTATACAGAGGGGTCTGGTTAATCAGGAAATATAGAATAGCGCGTACCGCGGGTTACCCAGCATGCCTTGCGGTGTGTAGATAGGTGTAAATATGCATTTATGTTAGTGGGCAGGAGTACAAAAGTACAGTAGAACCTCGATTTAGAAATTGGACGAATGTTTTGATTCAAGACCCACAGGCCGGAACAAAATATGCTTTGGTGTACGAAACAGTGATGTCTATTACCGTATTTTTCGGACTATAAGTCTCAGTTTTTTTCATAGTTTGGCCGGGGGTGCGACTTATACTCAGGAGCGACTTATGTGTGAAATTATTAACACATTACCGTAAAATATCAAATAATACCATTTAGCTCATTCACGTTGTTACGCCTTCGAGGCATTGTGATGCCGGAGGTCGTCTTTTCAAGATGCAGAGGGATGTCAGGAAGCGGCTTGCAGGTGAGAATAAATGATTTATTCTGATTGCAGAACAAAATGCTGCACGGTGCACCACGGCACGGAAAACAAGAGGGTAGCAAAGATGCTAATATAAAAAAATGTAAACTATGAGCGAAACTATGAGCGAAACTAGGAGCGTAACTTGTTGCGTAGGAGCAAACAAAACCAACAGACCGAATGAGGCCAGCGCGTAAACTAAATAGCCCTCTGATTAGTGCCCGGGCAACAGGTGCGCGTCCGGGACACTAACCAGAGGCAGGTGACTCTAATCTGCCGTCATGGCAACAGAAACAAACTCAAGAGGTGCTGAAAAACACAAGTGACTTGAAAACAAAAACAAAAATATGATCCGGGCAGCGGATCATAACACACGTAAGAGACTAGACGTATAAGATTTCATCGAATTTAGCGATTAAAAGTGACAGATTGTTTGGTAAACGTATAGCATGTTCTATATGTTATAGTTATTTGAATGACTCTTACCATAATATGTTACGTTAACATACCAGGCACGTTCTCAGTTGGTTCGTGCGCTCTGAGGTCCGAGAGCCAGCTCCAGCTCGTGGTGTCCAAGACGAGACTTAAAACTAGGGGAGACGGGGCCTTCTCTGTGGTCGGCCCTAAGCTCTGGAACACTCTGCCCCTCCATGTTCGAACTGCTCCCACAGTGGAGTGTTTTAAGTCTCGTCTTAAGACCCACTTTTATTCTCTGGCTTTTAACACTGCGTGATTTGTGTGGTCCTCTGTTGTCCTCTGTGTTTTTAAAATTTTGATTTCTATTTACTGTTTTAATTGGTTTTACCCTTTGAAATGGTTTTTAATCATATTTATTTTATATTGTTTTTAATTGTGTTTAATATTGTTGTGCAGCACTTTGGAAACATTTTGTTGTTTAAATGTGCTATATAAATAAAGTGGATTGGATTGGATTGATATGTTATAGTTATTTGAATGACTCTTACCATAATATGTTACGTTAACATACCAGGCACGTTCTCAGTTGGTTATTTATGCGTCATATAACGTACACTTATTCAGCCTGTTGTTCAATATTCTTTATTTATTTTAAATTGCCTTTCAAATGTCTATTCTTGGTGTTGGGTTTTATCAAATAAATTTCCTCCAAAAATGCGACTTATACTCCAATGCGACTTATATATGTTTTTTTCCTGCTTTATTATGCATTTTCGGCCGGTGCGACTTATAGTCCGAAAAATACGGTATGTGTGCTTTTTAAGTGTTTTAGCCTTTTAGAGCATTTTTCTAGTTTTGCTAGCTCAATATGAGTCCAAAGAAAGCAATGGCCAAGCGATGTGTGGTTTGAAACATTCAGAAAAAATCCACAGTCCCTTCCTTTCCGCTGCACGCCAAGAAGATTAACCGATAAGGTAAAGTGAATTTTATTTTTCATTCCTAATCACCGTACATTCCAGCTTATAAAGGGGAACTGCACTTAATTGGGAATTGTGTCTATCATTCACAATCTTTATGTAAGACAAGAACACATATGTTTTTTTTTAATGCATTCTAACTTGGAAATTATAGCTAGAAAAAGTCAGCTAACAATGGAGCAAATGGGAGTCGCTCTATTTCGTCGATGAAGCACTCTAAAAACATCCAAATATGTTTTTTTAGAGGGCTTTATCAGCACAATAGTACACTCCCATTAGCTGCATAGTTAGCCACCTCATACTGGTCGTATTTTACAACTTGGAAGGCATAAATTAAAAAAAATAGTGAGAGGCAAAATTCCAAAACAAGTGCAGTTCCCCTTTAAGTTTTCTAAGTTTTTTTTTCTAAGTTTTTTCTTTTTTTAGTTTTCTGATTTTAAATTGGAGTGCAGGACTAGTGACAGTGTGTGTGCGTGTCGGCAGGGCGGCTGGAAATGAGGACAGTTAAGCTTTTTGTTGTTGTTTTGGCTTTATTATTAAATATAAAGTTGATAAATCACCCGCATGTAATGGTTGTTTAATATACTGTACAGTGCAGTATAGCGCTTTATATTGTGTTCAAAGTAGAGATCGATCAATATGCTTTTTTCAGGACCAATGCCAATTATTAGTAGTCAAGGAGGCTGATAACCAATATTTGGTGCCAATACTCATTTGCAGTAAAACATTTATTTAAACATCAATAGTATATGTCAGTAAACAAGGACAAGGCTTTAAGTTTTTTTTTGTTTTTTTTAATGAAGAAAAATCTGACCAGTAGCAACATAATGTCCTATGCGGCGCAAATGTTGTGGTTGATTTAGCACCAAACAACATCTGGGTATTTCACAAACACTTTTATTAAGAGGAGCATCAACATTTGCATTTCAACATTTGGGAAATCTCCTGGAAAATTGGTAAAATACGGCTTTTTTCTGCATCACAATAACTTGCCATCTACTCAATTTTATAGCAGTTTATAGGTTTAATATATTGTAAGTTTTCCCCTCTCCTCTCTGAGCTGTCACCTTAACGTAGTAGAGGAGTTTGCGTGTCCCAATGATCCTAGGAGCTATGTTGTCCGGGGGCTTTATGCCCCCTGGTAGGGTCTCCTAAGACAAACTGGTCCTAGGTGAGGGATCAGACAAAGAGCAGCTCGAAGACCTCTATGAAGAAAACAAGCGAGGAACCCAGATTTCCCTTGCCCGGACGCGGGTCACCGGGGCCCCCCTCTGGAGCCAGGCCCGGAGGTGGGGCACGATGGCGAGCGCCTGGTGGCCGGGCCTGTCCCCATGGGGCCCGGCCGGGCACAGCCCAAAGAGGCAACGTGGGTCCCCCCTCCAATGGGCTCACCACCCATAGTAGGGGTCATAGAGGTCGGGTGCGATGTGAGCTGGGCGGCAGCCAAGGGCAGGGCACTTGGCGGTCCGATCCTCGGCTACAGAAACTAGCTCTTGGGACGTGGAACGTCACCTCGCTGGGGGGGAAGGAGCCTGAGCTAGTGCGCGAGGTCGAGAAGTTCCGGCTAGATATAGTCGGACTCACTTCGACGCACAGCAAGGGCTCTGGAACCAGTTCTCTCGAGAGGGGCTGGACTCTCTTCCACTCTGGCGTTGCCGACAGTGAGAGGCGACGGGCTGGGGTGGCAATTCTTGTTTCCCCCCGGCTCAGAGCCTGTACGTTGGAGTTCAACCCGGTGGACGAGAGGGTAGCTTCCCTCCGCCTTCGGGTGGGGGGACGGGTCCTGACTGTGGTTTGCGCTTACGCGCCAAACCGCAGCTAAGAGTACCCACCCTTTTTGGATTCACTCAAGGGAGTACTTGAGAGTGCTCCCCCGGGTGATTCCCTCGTTCTACTCGGGGACTTCAATGCTCATGTTGGCAGCGACAGTGAAACCTGGAGAGGCGTGATTGGGAAGAATGGCTGCCCGGATCTGAACCCGAGCGGTGTTATGTTATTGGACTTTTGTGCCCGTCACAGATTGTCCATAACGAACACCATGTTCAAACATAAGGGTGTCCATATGTGCACTTGGCACCAGGACACCCTAGGCCGCAGTTCTATGATCGACTTTGTAGTTGTGTCATCGGATTTGCGGCCTCATGTTTTGGACACTCGGGTGAAGAGAGGGGCGGAGCTTTCTACCGATCACCACCTGGTGGTGAGTTGGCTGCGATGGTGGGGGAGGATGCCGGACAGACCTGGCAGGCCCAAACGCATTGTGAGGGTTTGCTGGGAACGTCTGGCAGAGTCTCCTGTCAGAGAGAGTTTCAATTCCCACCTCCGGAAGAACTTTGAACATGTCACGTGGGAGGTGCTGGACATTGAGTCCGAATGGACCATGTTCCGCACCTCTATTGTCGAGGCGGCTGATTGGAGCTGTGGCCGCAAGGTAGTTGGTGCTTGTCGTGGCGGTAATCCTAGAACCCGTTGGTGGACACCGGCGGTGAGGGATGCCGTCAAGCTGAAGAAGGAGTCCTATCGGGTTCTTTTGGCTCATAGGACTCCTGAGGCAGCGGAAAAGTACCGACAGGCCAAGCGGTGTGCGGCTTCAGCGGTCGCAGAGGCAAAAACTCGGACATGGGAGGAGTTCGGTGAGGCCATGGAAAACGACTTCCGGACGGCTTCGAAGCAATTCTGGACCACCATCCGCCGCCTCAGGAAGGGAAAGCAGTGCACTATCAACACCGTGTATGGCGGGGATGGTGTTCTGCTGACCTCGACTGCGGATGTTGTGGATCGGTGGAGGGAATACTTCGAAGACCTCCTCAATCCCACCAACACGTCTTCCTATGAGGAAGCAGTGCCTGGCGAGTCTGTGGTGGGCTCTCCTATTTCTGGGGCTGAGGTTGCTGAGGTAGTTAAAAAGCTCCTCGGTGGCAAGGCCCCGAGGGTAGATGAGATCCGCCCGGAGTTCCTTAAGGCTCTGGATGCTGTGGGGCTGTCTTGGTTGACAAGACTCTGCAGCATCGCGTGGACATCAGGGGCGGTACCACTGGATTGGCAGACCGGGGTGGTGGTTCCTCTCTTTAAGAAGGGGAACCGGAGGGTGTGTTCTAACTATCGTGGGATCACACTCCTCAGCCTTCCCGGTAAGGTCTATTCAGGTGTACTGGAGAGGAGGCTACGCCGGATATTCGAACCTCGGATTCAGGAGGAACAGTGTGGTTTTCGTCCTGGTCGTGGAACTGTGGACCAGCTCTATACTCTCGGCAGGGTCCTTGAGGGTGCATGGGAGTTTGCCCAACCAGTCTACATGTGTTTTGTGGCCTTGGAGAAGGCATTCGACCGTGTCCCTCGGGAAGTCCTGTGGGGAGTGCTCAGAGAGTACAGGGTATCAGACTGTCTGATTGTGGCAGTCCGCTCCCTGTATGATCAGTGCCAGAGCTTGGTCCGCATTGCCGGTAGTAAGTCGGACACGTTTCCAGTGAGGGTTGGACTCCGCCAAGGCTGCCCTTTGTCACCGATTCTGTTCATAACTTTTATGGACAGAATTTCTAGGCGCAGTCATGGCGTTGAGGGGATCTGGTTTGGTGGCTGCAGGATTAGGTCTCTGCTTTTTGCAGATGATGTGGTCCTGATGGCTTCATCCGGCCAGGATCTTCAGCTCTCACTGGATCGGTTCGCAGCCGAGTGTGAAGCGACTGGGATGAGAATCAGCACCTCCAAGTCCGAGTCCATGGTTCTCGCCCGGAAAAGGGTGGAGTGCCATCTCCGGGTTGGGGAGGAGATCTTGCCCCAAGTGGAGGAGTTCAAGTACCTCGGAGTCTTGTTCACGAGTGAGGGAAGAGTGGATCGTGAGATCGGCAGGCGGATTGGTGCGGCGTCTTCAGTAATGCGGACGCTGTATCGATCCGTTGTGGTGAAGAAGGAGCTGAGCCGGATGGCAAAGCTCTCAATTTACCGGTCGATCTACGTTCCCATCCTCACCTATGGTCATGAGCTTTGGGTTATGACCGAAAGGACAAGATCACGGGTACAAGCGGCCGAAATGAGTTTCCTCCGCCGGGTGGCGGGGCTCTCCCTTAGAGATAGGGTGAGAAGCTCTGCCATCCGGGAGGAGCTCAAAGTAAAGCCGCTGCTCCTCCACATCGAGAGGAGCCAGATGAGGTGGTTCGGGCATCTGGTCAGGATGCCACCCGAACGCCTCCCTAGGGAGGTGTTTAGGGCACGTCCGACCGGTAGGAGGCCGCGGGGAAGACCCAGGACACGTTGGGAAGACTATGTCTCCCGGCTGGCCTGGGAACGCCTCGGGGTCCCACAGGAAGAGCTGGACGAAGTGGCTGGGGAGAGGGAAGTCTGGGCTTCCCTGCTTAGGCTGCTGCCCCCGCGACCCGACCTCGGATAAATAAATGATAAATGGGTTGTACTTGTATAGCGCTTTTCTACCTTCAAGGTACTCAAAGCGCTTTGACACTACCTCCACATTTACCCATTCACACACACATTCACACACTGATGGAGGGAGCTGCCATGCAAGGCGCTAACCAGCACCCATCAGGAGCAAGGGTGAAGTGTCTTGCTCAGGACACAACGGACATGACGAGGTTGGTACTAGGTGGGGATTGAACCAGGGACCCTCGGGTCGCGCGGATAAGCGGAAGAAGATGGATGGATGGATGGAAGTTTTCCCCTTAAAAAAATGTGAAAGTTTGGGAACATTTCAATGAAAGCAATTCTGGGCTCCTTCACAAGCTCATAGTTGAGACATTTTTCAAACTGGCTGACATTTCTTCCTGGATGTTACAGAAAGTATGAGAATGTGTGAGAGGCTGCCTCTTCTTCTTTACTTATATAATATGTTTCCTATGTGTCAATATATTTACACATATATTTTATGTTGTCCTTACGTCCAACCATGTCTGGCGCGTTATTTGAATACATCACGGGACATGAAACCTGCCCCGCTATTTTCTCAAGCAGGGCAAACGGGCTGGTGTTTGAGCAGTGGTTATTATTTATCTACTCCCCTAATTATTTATTTTTTTAAATACTAAACAATAGTATCATATGTGTATATTTTATCATTTGATGTAGATCTGTTGTAAAGTGAACTTGGCACGTGGTGTAATTCGTAAATAAAAACAGAATACAATGATTTGCAAAACCTTTTTTTAACTTATATTCAATTGAATAGACTGCAAAGATATTTAATGTTCGAACTAAGAAACTCAAAAATTTATTTTTGCAAATAATCATTACTTAGAATTTAATGTTAGCAACACATTGCAAAACAAGTTGGCACAGGGGCCTTTCCTTTTAACAACACTGGGAACAGAGAAGACCAATTTTTGAAGCTTTGCAGGTGAAATTATTTTCCATTCTTGCTTGACGTACAGCTTAAGTTGTTCAACAGTCCGGGGTCTCCGTTGTGGTATTTTACGCTTCATATTGCACCACACATTTTCAATGGGAGACAGGTCTGGACTACAGGCAGGCCAGTCTAGTACCCGCACTCTTTTACTATAAAGCCACGCTGTTGTAACATGTGCAGAATGTGGCTTGGCATTGTCTTGCTGAAATAAGCAGGGGCGTCAATGAAAAAGGCGTTGCTTGGATGGCAACATATGTTGCTCCAAAACCAGTATGTACCTTTCAGCAATAGTGGTGCCTTCACAGATGTGTAAGTTACTCATACTTTGGGCACTAATACACCCCCATACCATCACAGATGCTGGCTTTTGAATTTTGCGGCTAGAACAGTCGGGTGGTTATTTTCTTCTTTGTTCTGGAGTACACGGCGACCACAGTTTCCAAAAACAATTTGAAATGTGGACTCGTCACACCACAAAACACTTTTACACTTTGCATCAGTCCATCTTAGATGAGCTCGGACCCAGCGAAGCCGGCAGCGTTTCTGGGTGTTGTTGATAAATGGCTTCTAGTTTGCATAGTAGAGTTTTAACTTGTTCTTACGGATGTAGCGACAAACTGTAGTTACGGACAGTGGTTTTCTGAAGTGTTCCTGAGCTCATGTGGTGATATCCTTTACACACTGATGTCGGTTTTTGATGCAGTACCGCCTGAGGGATCGGGCATTATCGCTTACGTGCAGTGATTTCGCCAGATACTCTGAAACTTGTGATGATACTACGGAACGTAGATGGTGAAATCCCTAAATTCCTTGCAATAGCTGGTTGAGAAATGTTGTTCTTAAACTGTTCGACAATTTGCTCACGCATTTGTTCACAAAGTGGTGACCCTCGCCCCATCCTTGTTTGTGAATGACTGAGTATTTCATGGAAGCTGCTTTTATACCCAATCATGGAACCCAACCTGTTCCCAATTAGCCTGTTCACCCGTGGGATGTTCCAAATAAGTATTTGATGAGCATTCCTCAACTTTCTCAGTCTTTTTTGCCACTTGTGCCAGCTTTTTTGAAACATGTTGCAGGCATCGAATTCCAAATGAGCTAATATTTGCAAAAAATAACATTTACCAGTTCAAATGTTAAGTAACTTAACTTTGTGGTTTATTCAATTGAATATAGATTGAAAAGGATTTGCAAATCATTGTATTCTGTTTTTATTTACCATTTATACAACGTGCCAACTTCACTGGTTTTGAGTTTTGTAAATTGAGTTTTTTTTAAGCATATATTTTTGAATGGTCGTCTACACTGTCACTTGATTTACGCTTGTTAAGCCACCTGGTACGGGTCTTGCACGGCGGTGCCCACTTTCTAAAGAGAGAGCACCATTACAGAAAAGGTTCAACGCGGAACAGATGTTAAAAATATACAATACAACGTGATCAAAGGCCAGGCACTCAGGACAGATATGCCAGCAAATGATGATGAATGGCTCTCTGCAGGATTGTAAGCTGTGCACAAATGTTGCAAATGACCAGAAAGGTTTAAGAAAGGCAGCGTAGTGGAGAGTAGAACAGACATCAGGGAGCAACAACAGTGTCCAAAGTCATCAGGATGATCCTGTGCAGAGGGCCCCCACCATTAAGTTCCTACAGCGGGAATCACAGCTTGGACAATGTGTAATTGATTTCCCAAAAGGCTCACAGCGAGCCCTCCCTTCTCTTTCCTCCGGGCTGACATCCCTGGCGAAGGTTTGGCCCTGTGAAAGTTTGCCTTTCTCTCCCGGGCGCGCGGCCACGTCTGCATGACATCATCACGCCCCCTTTGCACATTTTTACTTTTATCTGCGAAAGATATATTATCCATGCGCCGGCCTCTGCCGCCGCGGATCAAAGGCGGCGCTCCGTTCCAGCACGGCCAAGCATGGCGCTGAAACATGACTTTGCTGCAGATAAAGTAATCTGTGCGTTTCCACAAAGACTCCTCGTGGCGTACCTGGAACACGATTCAAGACGAGGCCGGTGTTTTCACAGCAAACTACTTCTGTGTTGGGCATGAAGACGTTTATAAGAACTAGCATGAGACTGCTTAGGGAACGTTTACATCAGAACAACCACAAAACTATCAGAACGTTTCACGGGGAGAGGAACATGCAGCCAAAAACAAACCCTGGACCTGCAAAACTGAGTAAAAACATTGTAATGTGCATGCCAGACCAGTAGTTGGCGATGTCCCCTTGTAAAGCAAAACAAAACGGGAAGTATATTTTCAACCTGCAGCAAACTTGTCCAATAGATGGTGCCATAGCACAAACAATAACACCTGTTCGATGTCTCTGTCGGCGTAATATGAAAAATATTTGTTGAATACAAAACATTATGGCCATTATCGTAGACAAATCCGTAAATTTGCTGCACTGTTTATAAGCTGCAGGGTTCAAAGCGCTGGGAAAATGTTGCAGCTTAAAGTCCAGAAAATATGGGTCTATTTTATTAAAATCCATTTAACAATGTTTTTGCAAAATGTGGTAGATCATTGCCAAATGTATTACATTACTAAATAATGCATTGTTACACGCCTGAATTTCGTTTGCAATATACAGGTAAAAGCCAGTAAATTAGAATATTTTGAAAAACTTGATTTATTTCAGTAATTGCATTCAAAAGGTGTAACTTGTACATTATATTTATTCATTGCACACAGACTGATGCATTCAAATGTTTATTTCATTTAATTTTGATGATTTGAAGTGGCAACAAATGAAAATCCAAAATTCCGTGTGTCACAAAATTAGAATATTACTTAAGGCTAATACAAAAAAGGGATTTTTAGAAATGTTGGCCAACTGAAAAGTATGAAAATGAAAAATATGAGCATGTACAATACTCAATACTTGGTTGGAGCTTCTTTTGCCTCAATTACTGCGTTAATGCGGCGTGGCATGGAGTCGATGAGTTTCTGGCACTGCTCAGGTGTTATGAGAGCCCAGGTTGCTCTGATAGTGGCCTTCAACTCTTCTGCGTTTTTGGGTCTGGCATTCTGCATCTTCCTTTTCACAATACCCCACAGATTTTCTATGGGGCTAAGGTCAGGGGAGTTGGCGGGCCAATTTAGAACAGAAATACCATGGTCCGTAAACCAGGCACGGGTAGATTTTGCGCTGTGTGCAGGCGCCAAGTCCTGTTGGAACTTGAAATCTCCATCTCCTAGAGCAGGTCAGCAGCAGGAAGCATGAAGTGCTCTAAAACTTGCTGGTAGACGGCTGCGTTGACCCTGGATCTCAGGAAACAGAGTGGACCGACACCAGCAGATGACATTGCACCCCAAACCATCACTGATGGTGGAAACTTTACACTAGACTTCAGGCAACGTGGATCCTGTGCCTCTCCTGTCTTCCTCCAGACTCTGGGACCTCGATTTCCAAAGGAAATGCAAAATTTGCATGGTTGGGTGATGGTTTGGGGTGCCATGTCATCTGCAGGTGTCGGTCCACTCTGTTTCCTGAGATCCAGGGTCAACGCAGCCGTCTACCAGCAAGTTTTAGAGCACTTCATGCTTCCTGCTGCTGACCTGCTCTATGGAGATGGAGATTTCAAGTTCCAACAGGACTTGGCGCCTGCACACAGCGCAAAATCTACCCGTGCCTGGTTTACCGACTATGGTATTTCTGTTCTAAATTGGCCCGCCAACTCCCCTGACCTTAGCCCCATAGAAAATCTGTGGGGTATTGTGAAAAGGAAGATGCAGAATGCCAGACCCAAAAACGCAGAAGAGTTGAAGGCCACTATCAGAGCAACCTGGGCTCTCATAACACCTGAGCAGTGCCAGAAACTCATCGACTCCATGCCACGCCGCATTAACGCAGTAATTGAGGCAAAAGGAGCTCCAACCAAGTATTGAGTATTGTACATGCTCATATTTTTCATTTTCATACTTTTCAGTTGGCCAACATTTCTAAAAATCCCTTTTTTGTATTAGCCTTAAGTAATATTCTAATTTTGTGACACACGGAATTTTGGATTTTCATTTGTTGCCACTTCAAATCATCAAAATTAAATAAAATAAACATTTGAATGCATCAGTCTGTGTGCAATGAATAAATATAATGTACAAGTTACACCTTTTGAATGCAATTACTGAAATAAATCAAGTTTTTCAAAATATTCTAATTTACTGGCTTTTACCTGTATACTGGAAAACTAGTGAAAATGTTAGACAAAAATGTCTAAAAGTTTCTTAGAAATAATTTGTTTTAAAGCGAGATCCCTTGCATAATCGTACTTGCTGGCCTTCCAGCCATCTTTGCAATAATTTACCTTCAAAACAGCATTGAGACCAAAGTACATAAAGCAACATTCATCGCTAATCAACGTGTGTTCCATCTTTAATCTCCTAACACTCTGGCCTGGCTGTTTTGAAGCGTCACGCATCGGAGAGAAAGCAGACAGAGGGACACATGTTCGTGCACTCCTTTTAGAAGTCTGACCACTGATGGCTCGAGGCTCGACTCTGGGTAGCAAAACAAATAAGAGGGGGCGGCCATTATGGGGCCTGACAGCAGGGTGGCGCTGTGATAATTTGATGTGAACCGGCCTGATAAATCACAACGCTGTTAGCTTGGCTTTAGTATCTGTTTATGTCTCTACAAATTGAAACCCCACTAGTGCAGGGAGGGAGGGGTGGGGCGAGAGGGGGGGGGGGTTGCCGCGGCCCCCGACGATTAGTTCAAGGTGGGGAGAGTTTGGATGGCATCTCCCTCACGCTGTTTTGTCTCTCGCAAAGCCAAGGACATATGTAAGCAATAAAGCCCAAAGGTCTGCCTTGCACTGAAAGGAATGCAGAACCAAACTATAAAAAATATAATAACGGGCACTGGGGATGTAGGGGGGGGCGGTTGTGGGTGGGGGTATCGGCGCGGGGAGGCGGATCCCCGCGTCTTGTGACCTCTCGGACGTCCCCGTTAAAAGGCAAAATGCTGGCACCCCATCATAAAAAAAGCAGGCGGATGAAGGGCAAAGGTCGACTTGACCTGGGCGCTAGAATCTGCAGCTAAGAGTCTTTTTTAAGTGAGGCGAAGGTACCACAGCTGTAAATTACATTTGTGGCGCCACCTATTGGTTATGTTCAAAATGCTTTGGAATCCATGCTAGCATACATGCAACTAAAATATCCTCATATTTTTCTTAATCATTAGTGGTTCTCAAATTTTTTTCACCAAGTACCACCTTAGAAAACACTCGGCTCACCAAGTACCACCATAATAACCAACATTAAAATACAGTAGCGTAGGATGCCTAAGTATTCATTAAACACAAGGCAGAAGGTTTTATTTAACAATAATATTTAATATCTTAGCCACAGTTTGAACAGTAACACTGTGTTTGAAAATCGAAAAATAAAACATTGGAGTTTAATCAAATATGGTGCACCACGGTTTGAGAATCGCTGCATTAGACAAATGATCAATGACTTACAGACCATTAGTGGTTCCGATGCAAAAACATTTTGCTTGATGGCCGGCATGTTTTTCAAACAATCTTTCTCAGATAATAGACACATGTGCTTGTAAGTCCACGAGAGACGTTGACCAAATTCCGCAGTGAATCAGCGAAACACCACCAAGTACTAGTTGATGTTTTGCAGAGCGCACGGAGACATTTCAAGTCAATCGGACTTACGGGGTCAAACTTTGGGTTTACGCAACAGCGCCGCTAAATGGTGTATTTGTCTGAAAACTAATAACACAGCCAACACAATAGGGGACATGTTTTGATGAGTATTCACTAGAGATGTCCGATAATATCGGCCGATAAATGTTTAAAATGTAATATCGGAAATTATCGGTATTGTTTTTTTTTATCGGTATCGTTTTTTTTTTGTTTTTATTAAATCAACATAAAAAAACACAAGATACACTCTGCAATATCGCGTGGACATCGGGGGCGGTACCTCTGGATTGGCAGACCGGGGTGGTGGTTCCTCTCTTTAAGAAGGGGAACCGGAGGGTGTGTTCCAACTATCGTGGGATCACACTCCTCAGCCTTCCCGGTAAGGTCTATTCAGGTGTACTGGAGAGGAGGCTACGCCGGATAGTCGAACCTCGGATTCAGGAGGAACAGTGTGGTTTTCGTCCTGGTCGTGGAACTGTGGACCAGCTCTATACTCTCGGCAGGGTCCTTGAGGGTGCATGGGAGTTTGCCCAACCAGTCTACATGTGCTTTGTGGACTTGGAGAAGGCATTCGACCGTGTACCCCGGGAAGTCCTGTGGGGAGTGCTCAGAGAGTATGGGGTAACGGACTGTCTTATTGTGGTAGTTCGCTCACTGTATAATCAGTGTCAGAGCTTGGTCCGCATTGCCGGCAGTAAGTCGGACACGTTTCCAGTGAGGGTTGGACTCCGCCAAGGCTGCCCTTTGTCACCGATTCTGTTCATAACCTTTATGGACAGAATTTCTAGGCGCAGTCAGGGCGTTGAGGGGATCTGGTTTGGTGGCTGCAGGACTAGGTCTCTGCTATTTGCAGATGATGTGGTCCTGATGGCTTCCTCCGGCCAAGATCTTCAGCTCTCACTGGATCGGTTCGCAGCCGAGTGTGAAGCGACTGGGATGGGAATCAGCACCTCCAAGTCCGAGTCCATGGTTCTCTCCCGGAAAAGGGTGGAGTGCCATCTCCGGGTTGGGGAAGAGATCTTGCCCCAAGTGGAGGAGTTCAAGTACCTCAGAGTCTTGTTCACGAGTGGGGGAAGAGTGGATCGTGAGATCGACAGGCGGATCGGTGCGGTGTCTTCAGTAATGCGGACGCTGTATCGATCCGTTGTGGTGAAGAAGGAGCTGAGCCGGAAGGCAAAGCTCTCGATTTACTGGTCGATCTACGTTCCCATCCTCACCTATGGTCATGAGCTTTGGGTCATGACCGAAAGGACAAGATCACGGGTACAAGCGGCGGAAATGAGTTTCCTCCGCCGAGTGGCGGGGCTCTCCCTTAGAGATAGGGTGAGAAGCTCTGTCATTCGGGGGGAGCTCAAAGTAAAGCCGCTGCTCCTCCACATCGAGAGGAGCCAGATGAGGTGGTTCGGGCATCTGGTCAGGATGCCACCCGAACGCCTCCCTAGGAAGGTGTTTCGGGCACGTCCGACCGGTAGGAGGCCACGGGGAAGACCCAGGACACGCTGGGAAGACTATCTCTCCCGGCTAGCCTGGGAACGCCTCGGGATCCCCCGGGAGGAGCTGGACGAAGTGGCTGGGGAGAGGGAAGTCTGGGCTTCCCTGCTTAAGCTGCTGCCCCCGCGACCCGACCTCGGATAAGCGGAAGAAGATGGATGGATGGATGGATGGATGGAAGATACACTTACAATTAGTGCACCAAACCAAAAAACCTCCCTCCCCCATTCACACTCATTCACACAAAAGGGTTGTTTCTTTCTGTTATTAATATTCTGGTTCCTACATTATATATCAATATATATCAATACAGTCTGCAAGGGATACAGTCCGTAAGCACACATGATTGTGCGTGCTGCTGGTCCACTAATAGTACTAACCTTTAACAGTTAATTTTACTCATTTTCATTCATTACTAGTTTCTATGTAACTGTTTTTATATTGTTTTACTTTCTTTTTTATTCAAGAAAATGTTTTTAATGTATTTATCTTATTTTATTTTATTTATTTTTTTAAAAAGGACCTTATCTTGGACCTTATCTTATCATACCTGGTTGTCCAAATTAGGCACAATAATGTGTTAATTCCACAACTGTATATATCGGTATCGGTTGATATCGGCATCGGTAATTAAAGAGTTGGACAATATCGGAATATCGGATATCGGCAAAAAGCCATTAACGGACATCCCTAGTATTCACCCTTTTGTGTACAAAGGTGCAGGAGTAGATTCCACACAATTAGGGTAGAAAGTAATAACTGACACACAATTCTGGTGATGTTGGAGTGTAATTGTGTTTGCTGGTTAATCAAATATGCAAAAGTGTGAGATGTATGTATTGTGTATACAAATGTATTAATTGAGTAAAATTAAGATATTTACGAGATGAAAAGATGTATTTTGTTTACAAAAAATCCAATCTGGAATAGTCTTCTATAAGATTGAGACAGGCCTCAACGTTGGCAATGTTCAAATCCTGGCTAAAAACACTTTTTGATTGATTTTAATCCGAATTATAATTATTTCTATGGCTATTTTACATTTTCATTGTTGCCTTCTTGTGATTTTCTGCAAAGCACTTTGAATTGCTTGTGTACGAATTGTGCGCTATAAATAAACCTGCCTTGGCTCGCCTTTCCTCCTTGGTTATCACTTCTGACTGCTTCAGCGTGTTTGTTTTCTTGCCATTCACCAAATTTTGTATATTTTGTTTCTCAATGTGGGTTCCAAAAGCCAACAAACCAGTCTGGAAAGAAGGAGGGCTTCACTGTGGACTTAAAATAACTATTTGCGAGGAGTACGGCAATGGCGTACACAATGCAGATTTGGCGTTGGAGTTGTTAGCGTTGACGGCAAGCGGCACTTCTACCTTGTTTATTTCCACGATTGTTGTACATTGTGCTGATCACAGCTGTGTCAGCCTGTCTTAGAGATCACTTTGTGCGGTCAGAAACACTTTCAATGTGTCTAAACTATCACACTCTAACTGTATAGTTTCGGGTTGCTAGGCAACCACTTTGAGCTAGCGTTTTAGCTAGTAACCTCCGGCTTACGGCACCTTCACTTTGAGGATTTTATTGGCGAAGGGGGCTTTGTACCGCGGTAAGTCTTTTTGGGGAAAGGAGAAGACACTACCGGGACACAGGCCGATGAAGGATCATCTCACAGTGCAAGTTTGTGCTCACCATCTCGGGACTGTAAGGTGAAGCCAGAGTGTTAAAAAATTACACAATTATTCGCCGGCACAAGGTAAAAAATATTTTTTTTTTTGTTTTTGTTTTAGATTGTAGCAACATGGTGGTTATCATTTCAGAGCCCACCAAAGGGACTTTTGTGTCAGTGAGCGCGTTGACATTTAAGCTTGCCGTTGTTGTGTTTTTTTGGATAAAAAAGAGATTGTTGAGCTTGTATTTATATATATACATATATATATATATATATATATATATATATATATATATATATATATATATATATATATATATATACAGTATATATATGTTTATACATACATATGTATAAAATATATATATATGGATACATACAAATGTATATTATATATATATATATATATATATATATATATATATATGTTTATACATACATATGTATAAAATATATATATATGGATACATACAAATGTATATCATATATATATATATACTGTGTATATATATATATATATATATTATATATATACACACACATATACATCTATGTATATATTTATACATATGTATGTATATATATATATTATCACTATATATATTGTATATATGTATTATCACCGTATATACACACACACACACACACATACCACATACACACACATATATATATATATATATATATATATATATATATATATGTCTTAATAAGGTTATCCAAAAAATAGTGCTCGATACCGTAGTAGAGCGCAATATATGTATGTGTGGGAAAAAAATCACAAGACTATTTCATCTCTACAGGCCTGTTTCATGAGGGGGGGTACCCTCAATCATCAGGAGATTTTAATGGGAGCATTCGCATACCATGGTTTATATAGGGCACAGAGTGGGTGGGTACAGGCTGGCCTAGGGGCGTGGTGATTGGCTCATGTGTTACCTAGGAGGTGTTTCCATCTATGGCGGCATGTTGTTACAATTTCGCTGCGCTTGTTGAGGGATGACAGGTCTGGACGGTAAATAATAAACAGTTTCTCTTTCAAGCATAGGTTGCATCTTTTATTACCACTATTGTAAGGTGTGCTGGATGCAAGAATTTGCCATGTTATTGAATATTCAACATTATTGTCTTTGAGGTCCCAAATGTGTTTGCTGAGTTCTGTGGTATTTCGCAGGTTTTTGTTCCTGAAAGAAGCCTTGTGATTGTTCCATCTGGTTTTGAATTCTCCCTCGGTTAATCCTACATATGTGTCGGATGTGTTAATGTCCTTGCGTATTACCTTAGATTGGAAGACAACTGATGTTTGTAAGCATCCCCCGTTGAGAGGGCAATCAGGTTTCTTTCGACAGTTACATCCTTTGTTGGTTTTGGAGTCGCTCTGTCTGGGGGTCGACGGCTCATTTGCAATTGTTTTGTTGTGGTTTGAGATGATTTGTTGTATATTGTTCATGCAGCTGTAGCTCAATTTAATGTTGTTCTTGTTGAATACTTTTCTTAGGGTGTTGTCTTTGGGAAAGTGTTTGTCAATCAGATTGAGGAATTTGTGTCCAATGTTCGTTGAGACGTTTTTGCTGTATGGGGGTTTGTACCAGATGATGTCGTTTCGTTTTCTGTTCTTTTTTGGCTGGTTTCCTGGCGTGGGTTCATAGGTGAGGGTGAAATTGTATCCGCTTTCATCAAGGGCTTTTTGGTACGGGGGGGTTGCTTGGTCAAATTCAGCTTTGCTAGATGACAGCATCGATAGCCTTTTATTGATTCCGGTAGGTATTCTTTTCGTGGTGGTAGGTGGGTGGTTGCTGTCATGGTGCACGTATTGGAGTGTTGTGTTGGGTTTCGTGAATGGTTGGTAGCTGTTATTTCTCAGGTTGAAAGTGACGTCAAGGAAGTTGACGGTTTGCTTGTTGGCTTCAATCGTGATCCGTAGGCCGTTCTCTTTGAAAATTTGGCATATGCGCTTCTTGGTATTCTCGCTGCTCCTTGGCGAGGCGCGACACACTGCCAGTCCGTCATCACGGTAAATACCAAGGTTCAGATTGAGGCTAGCGAGCTGGGAGAGGAGGAAACTCCCAACGAGTTCACACGTTTCTGCTCCGTCAAAACTTCCCATAGTGACGTCAAATGTTGCATTGTTCTTTTTTTGCTTTGATATCGAGGAATTTTACCCTTCCATCACGCAAGACCTACTGACTCAAGCACTAGACTTCGCCTCAGACTACGACTCAATCACAGGCAACGAAAGAAACATCATCATCCACGCAAAAAACTCCATTCTCATCCACAACAGTACACCATGGCAAAAAAAGAACAATGCAACATTTGACGTCACTATGGGAAGTTTTGACGGAGCAGAAACGTGTGAACTCGTTGGGAGTTTCCTCCTCTCCCAGCTCGCTAGCCTCAATCTGAACCTTGGTATTTACCGTGATGACGGACTGGCAGTGTGTCGCGCCTCGCCAAGGAGCAGCAAGAATACCAAGAAGCGCATATGCCAAATTTTCAAAGAGAACGGCCTACGGATCACGATTGAAGCCAACAAGCAAACCGTCAACTTCTTTGACGTCACTTTCAACCTGAGAAATAACAGCTACCAACCATTCACGAAATCCAACACAACACTCCAATACGTGCACCATGACAGCAACCACCCACCTACCACCACGAAACGAATACCTACCGGAATCAATAAAAGGCTATCGATGCTGTCATCTAGCAAAGCTGAATTTGACCAAGCAACCCCCCCGTACCAAAAAGCCCTTGATGAAAGCGGATACAATTTCACCCTCACCTATGAACCCACGCCAGGAAACCAGCCAAAAAAGAACAGAAAACGAAACGACATCATCTGGTACAACCCCCCATACAGCAAAAACGTCTCAACGAACATTGGACACAAATTCCTCAATCTGATTGACAAACACTTTCCCAAAGACAACACCCTAAGAAAAGTATTCAACAAGAACAACATTAAATTGAGCTACAGCTGCATGAACAATATACGACAAATCATCTCAAACCACAACAAAACAATTGCAAATGAGCCGTCGACCCCCAGACAGAGCGACTCCAAAACCAACAAAGGATGTAACTGTCGAAAGAAACCTGATTGCCCTCTCAACGGGGGATGCTTACAAACATCAGTTGTCTACCAATCTAAGGTAATACGCAAGGACATTAACACATCCGACACATATGTAGGATTAACCGAGGGAAAATTCAAAACCAGATCACAAGGCTTCTTTCAGGAACAAAAACCTGCGAAATACCACAGAACTCAGCAAACACATTTGGGACCTCAAAGACAATAATGTTGAATATTCAATAACATGGCAAATTCTTGCATCCAGCACACCTTACAATAGTGGTAATAAAAGATGCAACCTATGCTTGAAAGAGAAACTGTTTATTATTTACCGTCCAGACCTGTCATCCCTCAACAAGCGCAGCGAAATTGTAACAACATGCCGCCATAGACGGAAACACCTCCTAGGTAACACATGAGCCAATCACCACGCCCCTAGGCCAGCCTGTACCCACCCACTCTGTGCCCTATATAAACCATGGTATGCGAATGCTCCCATTAAAATCTCCTGATGATTGAGGGTACCCCCCCTCATGAAACAGGCCTGTAGAGATGAAATAGTCTTGTGATTTTTTTCCCACACATACATATATATATATATATATATATATATATATATATGTCTTAATAAGGTTATCCAAAAAATATTGCTCGATACCGTAGTAGAGCGCAATATATGTATGTGTGGGAAAAAAAATCACAAGACTATTTCATCTCTACAGGCCTGTTTCATGAGGGGGGGTACCCTCAATCGTCAGGAGATTTTAATGGGAGCATTCGCATACCATGGTTCATATAGGGCACAGAGTGGGTGGGTACAGGCTGGCCTAGGGGCGTGGTGATTGGCTCATGTGTTACCTAGGAGGTGTTTCCGTCTATGGCGGCATGTTGTTACAATTTCGTTGCGCTTGTTGAGGGATGACAGGTCTGGACGGAAAATAATAAACAGTTTCTCTTTCAAGCATAGGTTGCATCTTTTATTACCACTATTGTAAGGTGTGCTGGATGCAAGAATTTGCCATGTTATTGAATATTCAACATTATTGTCTTTGAGGTCCCAAATGTGTTTGCTGAGTTCTGTGGTATTTCGCAGGTTTTTGTTCCTGAAAGAAGCCTTTAAAGCCATTAAAATCTCCTGACGATTGAGGGTACCCCCCCTCATGAAACAGGCCTGTAGAGATGAAATAGTCTTGTGATTTTTTTCCCACACATACATATATATATATATATATATATATATATATATACTGTATATATATATATATATATATATATATATATATGTATGTGTGTGTGTGTGTATGTGGAATGTGTGTGTATATACAGTGATAATACATATATACATAATATATAGTGATAATATATATATATTTATATATATATATATATAAATATATACATATATGTATATGTATATATATATATATATATATATATATATATATATATGTATATATATATATATATATACTGTATATATATATGTATCCATCCATCCATCCATTTTCTACCGCTTATTCCCTATATATATATATATATATATATATATATATATATATATATATATATATATATAAGTCAGAAAAAAACACAGAGGCTATTTCATCCCTGCTCTTCAGGGGAGTTTTAGACCAACCGAACTGTTCAGATTTTTTCCATAAACTGTTCCATACCTTATGATCATCATGAGGTCCAAAACAGACGCCATACCTTATTCTTGCCTCCAGAAATAAAAGAGTGTCCTAATTTTTTCACATGATTTTTTTTTATGATTTATTTTTGAAAACAGGTTGCTGTCAAGGCCCACGTACCAAGCCTTTCTTTGGTAATGTCATAAAAACAGACATGTATGCAGGTAAAAGGGCTTATGGAACATCCTATCGCTGTTTTCACTCCTATGTTCCATCGCATACCACAATCATAAATCAGCCTTTTATCATCGGAGTGCAAAATGGCAAACATTCAACTAGGAGTGGAAAATCAAACCCAGGATGTCCACGCCGGTTGCCGCTCCAGCTTTAAAAAAAAAAGAAAAAAAAAGTTATTGAGTCTCCATTGAACATTATAAGTATACTTCACACTCGAAATGGAAAGTACAGCCTGGCTGCCAAAGGCTGGCCGATCCAGCAGGACGCTTTGATATCTTTGCTCATTTTTCTTTGATGCTCCCAACGCGAGATATGCAGCGATATTTACTAAATCAAAGACGGCCTTTCTTTCAACAGCTGCAGAGAATTTAAGATGAATGGAAACAGTTGTCTCTCGCAAAAAACACACTAAAGAAAGAAAAAAAAAAGAACTGCACCTTGAGGAGAAAGTGATGTTTTCATGTCTGGTGAAACGCCATACCCTTAAAAATGGCTTTTATTTAGTGCTGGGGAGGGGAACATGTTTTGAAATGGGGAAACAAGAACATTTCCTACTTCTTGTACGGTATATTTTGTTAAAAGACTGTTTTCTTCGAATGAGTAATCAGTATCTGTCCTAGATGTTCTCAACTCCTGTTTTCCATGCCAGTGTTGTATAAAGCAGCATAGTGCCAATACTAACATATATCTGGTTTGATGGTACATGCTTCTGAGGGGCTGTGTGTAAAAACTAAGCCAAAACAATGAATGCGTAATCGGTAACCTAGTACATGTTGGACACAGGAAGTAAACAAAAGCTAAATGGAAGAGACGGGGTAAGGTTAAATAAACTTCAATCTTCTGACTCCTTTGGAGTTTGTTGAATTGTGCACGGGTAAAATGTGATGTCATTCAATATAACTTAGTTATGCATGTTCGAAATAAACTAAAACCAAAACTTGAGTGACTCAACGGCGCCTCTGCTGGGTACAGAAAAGTAGTGCACTTTAATTCCCCTCCTCAGCTTTCCGACACCAAAAATCAACAATCAATGTAACAAATACACATATACAGATAAAACAATCAATAATGTACTTTTTGTGTCAGGCTCAGATATAGTGAAACAGTAAAGCGGGACTGGTCTAAAAAAATTGAGTTGTCTTCTTTTTTTGTTTATTTGTGTATTTTCATTTTTTTGGGGGGTGTTTTATTTTGTTTATTTTGTTTTTTTATTTGTTTCTGTTTTTATGTCATTCGTGGAATAAACCTGTCATTTTTTCTGTCACTTATTTATGTATATTGATGCTATGTGTTATTTTACAAAGTAATGTCAACACTACAGATTGCACACTCTTTAACTTCAAAACATTTCAGCACTTTGTATATCAGGCTCTGAAATTAAGTCTTTTAAGAATGTTGGGTAAGTCATCTGAGTTTTAAATCACGGTTCCCCAATTTTGTATTTATTTAATTTTGCTATATTATTTACATGTTTGAGGGTGCATCGCAAATATTAGCATCATGACTGTGACAGACGGTTAGCATTTACACTACACAATGAGTTAGTATTGACTTACATTTGAGGAAAGTGAAGCAAACATTATTGAAAATAAATAAATTAAATACTTAAAAATATTTTATTAATAAATATATAAATATATATATAGATATTTTTGTATTATTTTTAAATATTAATTTTTATTTTTCAATAATGTTTTCTTCACTTTTTTTCAAATGTAATGTAATAGTAACTCATTCTGTAGTGTAAATACTAATTAAATAAAAGTGAAGCAAAAGTTATTGAAGACAAAAAAATACTTAAAAATAATTAAACATATTATTTAAAAAAATTAATAATACAAAAAACATATTTATATATTTTATTATTGTTAAATATTTATTTTAATTTTTTAGTAATGTTTTCTTCACTTTCTTCAAATGTAATTTACTACTAACTCACTCTGTAGTGTAAATACTAATTAAATAAAGGTGAAGCAAAAATTATTAAAGAGATAAAGTAAAATACTTAAAAATAATTAAAAATGTTATTTAAAATTTGGAAATATATATGTATATATATATGTTTTTAAATTATTGTTATATATTTATTTTTCAATGTTTTCTTCACTTTTTTCAAATGTAATTTAATACTAACTCACTCTGTCGTGTAAATACTAATTAAATAAAAGTGAAGCAAACATTATTAAAGACATAAAAAAATACTTAAAAATAATAAAAAATTGTATTTAAAATTTTTAAATAGATATATATATATATATACATATATATATATATATATATATATACATACATATATATATATATATATATACATATATATATATATATATATATATACATATATATATATATATATATATATATATACACATATATATATATATATATATATATACATATATATATATATATATATATATATATATACATATATATATATATATATATATACATATATATATATATATATATATATATATATACATATATATATATATATATATATATATATATATATATATATATATATATATATATACATATATATATATATATATATATATATATATATTATTTTTATTTTTTTTATTATTGTTAAATATTTATTTTTCAATAATGTTTTCTTCACTTTCTTCAAATGTAATTTAATACTAATTCATTCTGTAGTGTAAATACTAATTGTCCATCATAGTCATGGTAATATTTGCGATTATCGTGTACGCTGGACTGTGTTTTGAGTGACAGCAGAGGCATTGACGTTGAGCCTGCTATAAGACCGCCCGTATCCTTTTACACTGTTGCTGGAAGCGCAGGCCGGCTGCAAAGGGCCTCTCCCAGGGAAAGCTTTCACTCTGACCGTTTGTCTTCATCAATCAACTTGCGCTTGTTGACCCAGCAACATGATGTCAATATTCATGTCATGCATACCCTCAATGGGGTCCAGGCAGGGCGCTGTCTGTCCTCTCAGTGGGCGTTTCCTGTGCTGATGCATTGTGGGAAATCTCTAGCTTCCTTTTTTCCGTGTTTCTTTAAATGCGGCCGCAAACACCCCCGTGCTGTTTGCTTTGCTTTGTCATAGCTCATCCACTTATGTGTTTTCCTTGCTTGTGATGATCCCCGCTTTACTCGCCGCACCAAATGTAGCGTTTGATCAGCGGCGCAGATAAGTGGCGGCGCCCGCTCAGATCAGCACATTAGTATCTCATTTGAAAGAATGGTGTCAGCGTGTTGACAAGCTCGTGATAAGTCGCTGGCTTCTAAAGGGAAAACATAAAATAAAGAGGGGGGAAAAAAACATGTTTAAAGCGGATAAATGCCTTAGGACCCCATCTGTCTATCTCATTGTCACGATTGTAGTTTATTTCGGGTGATTGTGAAAACCTCCTTTAAACAGGCTTTCGGGATGTTAGTTTGTTAGACCCCCTCCCGTGATGGTAATGTTATCTCTGTCTACATTTCATCACTCCTTTTGATTACCACATAGGACCCTGGGAATTATATTCCAAGCATCTACATTAGGTTATTCGAATTGCGGCCCAAGGGCCAAATCCATCCCGGGAATGACACCATACAGACCCCAAAACTTGGGAGACAAACATTTTTGCAGCAAATTCCGAAAAACACTACAGTGCTCCTGTTGTATAAAGGAACTTGGAACACTGTAGATCCATCGGCAGATCCTTGCATTGACATTGTACACATAGAAACATAGACACGGGGGTACAAAATTGTGATTTACATAACTAAGGCGTTCCACAAGGCACCCCTTTAAGTCCTCTCCTCTTACAATTGTTTTTCGTAATGTGATTTTTGTAACTAAGGTGTTGCTTTATTTTGGTTACCTCGGGATGCGTGAGTCAGTAGTCAGGCAAAACTGGACAATCATGCATTACATACTATACATTACCTTTTGCACTATATCAATTTATATTATTATGTGTTGTCAACTTTGTACTTTTTTATGTCATTGCCTGAAAAAATAAATAAATGAAAAAAGTGAAAAAATTGTTCAACTTCTTTAGTTATACTTAGTGTGTGCCGTCAGGGCCAGCAAAGACTTCTCTGCTGGCCCCGGGCCCCTCTGTAATGGAAAAGTTGGGTCCCAAGGCCAAAAAGGTTTAGAACCACTGGTTTAGACTATCAAATACAAACATTGTAGACTTTTTCCATAACTTTTATTCTCATGGTGGGTATAATGTCAATGCAAGGCTGTGCCATACCGTAAAAAGTTCACTTCCCCAAATTCCTGTAATTTTACAAGATTAAAATACCAGCGGTTTGTTTCAGTTGGTCAAAGATCCTGTATATGACAGGAGCGCTCTGCTGTTTTTAAGAACCTATCTGTATTGCAAGTCAAAAATCCTCTATATAAACAAATGTCCACTGCAGAGGACTGGTTCTCATGATTAATAGTTAGGAGTGTTGTGCTGTGTTTAGGAATATGCTGCAAAAATGTTAGTTGCTTCCAGGTTTTGAGTTGGTGTGACATCAGTCCTGTGCCGGCTTTGTTCTGTGGACCGCCAGTGGCACAGCCTTGTTGTAGAGCAGGAACATTAAACTGAATTGTTTTGGGGGCCACATTTCCAGAAAGGTAAAGACCGGGGAGTCGGACTTCTTCCTTCTCTATTAGTCTTATTTTGTATATTTCAGAGGACCAATATCCTCAACAGTAGACTAGATTTTGTTTGGTATATTTATTTTGCCAGAGTTACAGGAGCACTCTTCAGTTTTTAAGAACCTGCTGCAAAAATAAATCAATAAAACCATTTTTTTTAACTGAACTTACATAGCCCAAGTGATGAAAATGAAAGGACCTAAAATAGAAAACCACGAGTATAACCAGTGGCGGGCCGTGCGTTTCCCACCTAGGCCTTCAGTGATGTCCAACCTCAATGCCATCAAGCAAAACAGCTTTGCGTGGCACGGGCAGGACTTAGCAATAATAAATAGTTCAGTTGCTTTCAGCACGGTGGGCGAGGGGTTAGTGCGTCTGCCTCACAATACGAAGGTCCTGAGTAGTCCTGAGTTCAATCCCGGACATGGGATCTTTCTGTGTGGAGTTTGCATGTTCTCCCCGTGACTGCGTGGGTTCCCTCCGGGTACTCCGGTTTCCTCCCACCTCCAAAGACATGCACCTGGGGATAGGTTGATTGGCAACACTAAATTGGCCCTAGTGTGTGGATGTGAGTGTGAATGTTGTCTGTGTTGGCCCTGCGATGAGGTGGCCACTTGTCCAGGGTGTACCCCACCTACCGCCCGAATGCAGCTGAGATAGGCTCCAGCGACCCCCCGCGACCCCAAAAGGGACAAGCGGTAGACAATGGATGGATGGATTACAAAATACTGAGGCTATCTGTAATCCTTTTATGCTGGCATGCAAGCCAAAAAAAAAAAAACACATACTAGTGTTGTCCCGATACCAATATTTTGGGACCGGTACTAAAATTATTTTGATACTTTTCGATACTTTTCTAAATAAAGGGGACCACAAAAAATGGCATTATTGGCTTTATTTTGACAACAAATCTTATGGTACATTAAACATATGATTCTTATTGCAAGCCATCTACTGGTCACACTTATCTTTTCACCATGTACCAAAGAAAACAGCTTCAAGGTCGGTAAGCACAACCAAATTGAGTTTGAGACCCCTGACTTAGAGTGTGTATATACAACCTTGATAGAGGTGTTTAGAGGTTTTGTAAGGCTATTTAGGCAAAATAGAGCTACTTCTTTTTAGGGTTGTCCCGATATCAACATTTTAGTACCGGTACCAAAATGTATTTCGATACTTTTCGGCACTTTTCGAAATAAGTGGGACGACAAAAAAAATGGCATTATTGGCTTAATTTTAACAAAATATCTAAAGGTTACATTAAACATATGTTTCTTATTGTCCTTTAATAAAATAGTGAACATACTAGACAACTTGTCTTTTAGTAGTAAGTAAACAAACAAAGGTTCCTAATTTAGCTGCTGACATATACAGTAACATATTGTGTCATTTTCCATTCTAATATTTTGCCAAAATTATTAATTAATCAATTAATTATTAATGACAAGTGGTAGAAAATGAATTGTGGGGGGTGAGGGCACCGGTACTTTTCAGAGGCGGTACAGTACCGAAAATGATTAATTAGTATCACGGTACTATACTAATACAGGTATACCGTACAACCCTAATACATACATAAAAATAGTCTTACAGCATTTAGTTTACATATTTGTTTGTATTTATTCACATATCTTTTTTAATGGCATTAAACTTGGGCTGCTATAATCCTGTCCACTAAGGGAAAATAGTGATTGTTGATGTATTACAAACCCTGTTTCCATATGAGTTGGGAAATTGTGTTAGATGTAAATATAAACGAAATACAATGATTTGCAAATCATTTTCAACCCATATTCAGTTGAATATGCTACAAAGACAACATATTTGATGTTCAAACTGATAACCTTTTTTGTTTTTGGCAAATAATCATTAACTTTAAAATTTGATGCCAGCAACACGTGACAAAGGAGTTGGGAAAGGTGGCAATAAATACTGATAAAGTTGAGGAATGCTCATCAAACACTTGGAAGTGAACAGGCAAATTGGGAACAGGTGGGTGCATTATTTGGTATAAAAGTAGATTCCATGAAATGCTCAGTCATTCACAAACAAAGATGGGGCGAGGGTCACCACTTTGTCAACAAATACGTGAGCAAATTATTGAACAGTTTAAGAAAAACCTTTCTCAACCAGCTATTGCAAGGAATTTAGGGATTTCACCATCTACGGTCCTTAATATCATCAAAGGGTTCAGAGAATCTGGAGAAATCACTGCACGTAAGCAGCTAAGCCCGTGACCTTCGATCCCTCAGGCTGTACTGCATCAACAAGCGACATCACTGTGTAAAGGATATCACCACATGGGCTCAGGAACACTTCAGAAACCCACTGTCAGTAACTACAGTTGGTCGCTACATCTGTAAGTGCAAGATAAAACTCTCCTATGCAAGGCGAAAACCGTTTATCAACAACACCCAGAAACGCCGTCGGCTTCGCTGGGCCTGAGCTCATCTAAGATGGACTGATACAAAGTGGAAAAGTGTTCTGTGGTCTGACAAGTCCACATTTGAAATTGTTTTTGGAAACTGTGGACGTCGTGTCCTCCGGACCAAAGAGGAAAAGAACCATCCGGATTGTTATAGGCGCAAAGTTGAAAAGCCAGCATCTGTGATGGTATGGGGGTGTATTAGTGCCCAAGACATGGGTAACATACACATCTGTGAAGGCGCCATTAATGCTGAAAGGTACATACAGGTTTTGGAGCAACATATGTTGCCATCCAAGCAACGTTACCATGGACGCCCCTGCTTATTTCAGCAAGACAATGCCAAGCCACGTGTTACATCAACGTGGTTTCATAGTAAAAGAGTGCGGGTACTAGACTGGCCTGCCTGTAGTCCAGACCTGTCTCCCATTGAAAATGTGTGGCGCATTATGAAGCCTAAAATACCACAATGGAGACCCCCGGACTGTTGAACAACTTAAGCTGTACATCAAGCAAGAATGGGAAATAATTCCACCTGAAAAGCTTCAAAAATGTGTCTCCTCAGTTCCCAAACGTTTATTGAGTGTTGTTAAAAGAAAATATGATGTAACACAGTGGTGAACATGCCCTTTCCCAACTACTTTGGCACGTGTTGCAGCCATGAAATTTTAAGTTAATTATTATTTGCAAAAAAAAATAAAGTTTATGAGTTTGAACATCACATATCTTGTCTTTGTAGTGCATTCAATTGAATATGGGTTGAAAATGATTTGCAAATCATTGTATTCCGTTTATATTTACATCTAACACAATTTCCCAACTCATATGGAAACGGGGTTTGTAATTGATACACTCCACCACATCGCGACAACAATGAGGAACAACAGTGAGGAAACGGAACTCGAGAGCTGTAAAGGACGATCGGGGACATTGGGATAAAACTGTGCCACCATCTGCTCCGAGACTAACCCAAACCACAAGACAGTAGCCAAGCTCAAGATGGCTGTCAGTTTACCTCAGCAGTGACACGGTGACATGAACGTCTGAGCTTTAGGGATGTCAGCGGTGAGCCTCAACCAATGAATGATTTTTTTTTTTTTTTTTTTTTTTTTTACTAGCGAGTCTGTTTGATACTTCAAAAAGACGCTTTCGGAGTGAGTAATAATATATGATGCTAAACTATTCCATTTATGCTCCTACGTCCACATGCTGCAATGGATGAGATCACTCATCAGGTCCCTTAAGTATAACATGTTCTCAGTTGTAGTTTCATGGACACATAACAAAGATCCAGATAAAAAGGGGGGGGGGAAATAAGATTTGCCTCCTTGGAACAGAGCGGGAAACCCAAGGCGGTACGAGAGAGGAACCATTCCCCACGTTTGGCACCGACATGAAAGCAGCTTCACTCAAGTAATGGCACATACAAAAACACATGGACGTGCACGTTTATGCAAGGATACCTGCACACACACACACACACACACACACACACACACACTGTAAGTAGGCCTGTCATGGACACGCAAGGAAGGTTGGAAACAAAACAAAAAAAACAACTTTGTGTCGACAGGAGTAAAAAAAAAAAAAGAAGCAAGAGTTGAAAGGGTTGTTGCATGAGAGAAAGTGGGAGATGAAGGCGTTGGCTCTGTCACAACTCATCATTTTGCACAGGAAAAGGTGCAAGCGAGTGAGCGCTGTCACCGTCCTGCTGAACATAGCACACAGGACGGACTCATGGAGAGTCAGGAAGAAAGGGACTGGAAAAACTTTGGATACCAACTGAGGTCTGTAGCGTGTTGTGTGCCTCGGAACAGACAAGTAGGGAACGACTTTGAAGACAGTTCCCTATATTGGGAAACCCAATTAAGCTTTCAAAAATACGAAAATATAAATACGCAGATGTATTCCAAAAATAAATATAGAAATATGAAATAGCAACTTAAAAAAAGCATATATATAATTATTAAAATATACAGGACAGGCCAAACGTTTGGACACACCTTCTCATTCAGTGTGTTTTTTATTTTATTTTCATGACTATTTACTATTTATTGTCACTGAAATCATCAAAACTATGAATGAACACATGTGGAGTTATGTATTTAACAAAAAAAGGTGAAATAACTGAAAACGTGTTTTATATTCTAGTTTCTCCAAAATAGCCACCATTTGCTCTGGATACTTTTCCACACACTCTTGGCATTCTCTCGATAAGCTTCAAGAGGTTGTCACCTGAAATGGTTTTCACTTCACAGGTGTGCTTGAAGCTCATCGAGAGAATGCCAAGAGTGTTCAAGCAGAACTCAGAGCAAAGGGTGGCTATTCTTGAAGAATCTAGAATATAAAACATCCATCCATCCATCCATTTTCGACCGCTTTTTCCCTTTGGGGTCGCGGGGGCGCTGGAGCCTATCTCAGCTACAATCGGGCGGAAGGCGGGGTACACCCTGGACAAGTCGCCACCTCATCGCAGGGCCAACACAGATAGACAGACAACATTCACACTCACATCCACACACTAGGGCCAATTTAGTGTTGCCAATCAACTTATCCCAGGTGCATGTCTTTGGAAATGGGAGGAAGCCGGAGTACCCGGAGGGAACCCACGCAGTCACGGGGAGAACATGCAAACTCCACACAGAAAGATCCCGAGCCCGGGATTGAACCCAAGACTACTCAGGACCTTCGTATTGTGAGGCAGATGCACTAACCCCTCTGCCACCGTGAAAACATGTTTTCAGTTATTTCACCTTTTTTTTGTTAAGTACATAACTCCACATGTGTTCATTCATAGTTTTGATGCCTTCAGTGACAATCGACAATGTAAATAGTCGTTAAAATAAAGAAAACACATTGAATGAGGAGAAGGTGTGTCCAAACTTTTGGCCTGTACTGTAAATAAATATACATATAAAAGGAAGCAACTTTTATTTTGACCAACATGTTCCAGTTTTTATAATGTCAAAATTAAATTGTACGAATCTTCCAATCAATTTTTTTGGACCATTTATCAATACTGTTAAAAAATCCATCCAAATAATTACATTAAAACAAAATGTATCATTTATCCATATATTTTTTCAAATTTTTAATCATAAAGTATAATAACTAATGCAATATGTTCATCTTTATCTTTTAAAATTGTTTAAAAATACAATCTAAAGAGTCTTTGAAATATGTCTATCGAATGAGTTACCGTATTTTCCGCACTATAAGGCGCACCTAAAAACCACAAATTTTCTCAAAAGCTAACAGTGCGCCTTATAACCCGGTGCGCTTTATTACGATTCATTTTCATAAAGTTTCGATCTCGCAACTTCGGTAAACAGCCGCCATCTTTTTTCCCGGTAGAACAGGAAGCGCTTCTTCTTCTACGCAAGCAACCGCCAAGGTAAGCACCCGCCCCCATAGAACAGGAAGCGCTTCTTCTTCTACTGTAAGCTACCGCCCGCCCCCGGAAGAAGAAGAAAAAACGCGCGGATATCACCGTACGTTTCATTTCCTGTTTACATCTGTAAAGACCACAAAATGGCTCCTACTAAGCGAAAAGGATCCGGTTCATAAAAAGACGCAATCTCTCCATCCGCACACGGATTACTACCGTATTTCACAGCAACTGAACCGCACTGTGGAACGGGAGCACGTACGGTGAATATTCGCACCACAGGGAATGAGAAGTCATCCTTCACTGTGGTTCTAGCTTGCCATGCTAACTTCCACCCATGGTGATATTCAAAAGGAAGACCTTGCCAAAAGAGACCTTTCCAGCCGGCGTCATCATAAAAGCTAACTCGAAGGGATGGATGGATGAAGAAAAGATGAGCGAGTGGTTAAGGGAAGTTTACGCGAAGAGGCCGGGTGGCTTTTTTCACACAGCTCCGAAGGCGAACACACCTTCACTAAGACGGGCAGACAGCGCCGGACGACATACGCCAACATTTGCCAGTGGATCGTAAATGCCTGGGCAGATATTTCGGTCACAACTGTGGTCCGAGCTTTCCGGAAGGCAGGATTCACAGAACAACAGCGACACTGACTCCCGATGACTTCGACGAGACGGAACCGGCCATTTTGGATACCACGCTTGCGCAACTTTTCAATTCGGACACCGAAGACGAAGAATTCGAAGGATTTACGAATGAAGAATAACTTCAGAAGGTGAGCGCTATGTTTATTTTGTGTGTTGTGACATTAACGTTCGAGCAACATTATGTTACTATTGCTCTACACCATTTTGAATTTTACTATGTTTGTGATTGCACATTTGCGTACATTTTGGGACAGAGTTGTTAGAACGCTGGTTTTCAATATATTATTAAAGTTTGACTGAACTATCTGACTGTTTTTTTGACATTCCCTTTAGCGCAGCGTAGGCGCGGCTTATAATCCGGGGCGGCTTATTGGTGGACAAAGTTATGAAATATGTAATTCATTGAAGGTGCGGCTAATAATCCGGTGCGCCTTATAGTGCGGAAAATACGGTATCTTTATTTTTTTTATATAAAAGTGTGAATCCGTGTAACTTGACTAATGTTTTTTTTTTTTTAATTAAAAAATTGATTAGATCCAAAAAGTATTTGACAGGCCAAATATTGCCTTTCAGTGCCGATCACAAAATAATAAAACCCCTTTTGCTGATACTTAGATCTTTGGTCCCCCGGCTATCAGCTAACAATGTGGGCTTTGTACCGAGGATGTCGTTGTGGCTTGTGCAGCCCTTTGAGACACTTGTGATTTAGGGCTATATAAATAAAGATTGATTGATTGATTGATTGAATGTATGCCCCATATTAATAATCATCAACTCCATTGCGGCAAATAAACTACATTTCTTGCAAGTACTAGGACTAGAAGACCAAGTTTAACATGTTGCAAACAGAGAAGACAAGAAGGCATGCTAATCGCTAAACTAGTCACCAAGCTAAACAAAATAAGAGTTTAGTCAACTTCAAGAAGTGTGGATGAAACTGCATTACAGTAGAAAGTAAGCAGTTATTAACAGATAATTAAGGAGTACATTAGGAAGCGTCCAGAAAGAAGATAATATATTGTTGCTGTATAGCCTCAGGCGAACACGTACGGGGGGAGTGGATCGATCCATCTATCGGTAATGTCGATATCAAGGACATGACCATTACTAGAGTGACTACACTTGTTGTTTTTGTTATTGTTTAAAAAGTCAAAGAATAAGTCACTAAATACAAGAGGGCAAAAATCTAAGGATTTAAAGACAGTAAATTTAGCGTTTGTTTAGTTATTGTGTACTATTGATTTTGTTTTGCTCAAACAATTGGATGTAGGGGATGGCGTGGCGCGGTTGGGTGAGTGGCGATGCCAGCAATCTGAGGGTTCCTAGTTCAATCCCCAGCATCTACCAACCAAGTCGCGTCCGTTGTGTCCTTGAGCAAGACACTTCACCCTTGCTCCTGATGGGTCGTGGTTAGCGCCTTGCATGGCAGCTCCTGCCATCAGTGTGTGAATGTGGAAAAATAAATAAATAATTAAAACAAAAACAAAAAACAAGTGTATGTAATAAAAGAGAAGAAGGAACTAGTTTAAATATTGTGTCGATATTGTTAAACTTTTTTTATGAATATAATTGTTAATACATGTGATCAAATCAGCCAATGACTGATTCATTATGCATTTCAAACAATTGAATTAAACACATCCATCTATAAATTTTGTATATTTTTATAAAAAACAACAATCCATGTTTTGATTTTCTGTCATTTTTATAAAGAAAAAAAAAATAAATCCATCCATCCACCTATTATATGTATTTCTGTGTTTTTGTTTCGCAATTAATACAAAACACAATAAAATAAAGGTACCTATTAGGGGTGTGGGAAAAAATCAAATTGAATTCAAATCGTGATTTTCACGTTGTGCGATTCAGAATCGATTCTCATTTTTAAAAAATCGATTTCTTTTTCTTAAAATTTTTTTTTAATTTTTATTTTTTTTAAATTAATCAATCCAACAAAACAATACACAGCAATACCGTAACAATGCAATCCAATTCCAAAACCAAACCCGACCCAGCAACACTCAGAACTGCAATAAACAGAGCAATTGAGAGGAGACACAAACACGACACAGAACAAACCAAAAGTAGTGAAACAAAAATGAATATTATCAACAACAGTATCAATATTAGTTACAATTTCAACATAGCAGTGATTAAAAATCCCTCATTGACATTATCATTAGACATTAGGCGGTGTAGCTCGGTTGGTAGAGCGGCTGTGCCAGCAACTTGAGGGTTGCAGGTTTGATCCCCGCTTCCGCCTTCTGCCGTTGTGTCCTTGGGCAAGACACTTTACCCACCTGCTCCCAGTGCCACCCACACTGGTTTAAATGTAACTTAGATATTGGGTTTCAGAATGTAAAGAGCTTTGAGTCACTTGAGAAAAAGCGCTATATAAATGTAATTCACTTCACTTATAAAAAGAACAATAGTGTCACAGTGGCTTACACTCATAAGCTTGACAACACACTGTGTCCAATATTTTCACAAAGATAAAATAAGTCATATTTTTGGTTCATTTAATAGTTAAAACAAATGTACATTATTGCAATCAGTTGATAAAACATTGTCCTTTACAATTATAAAAGCTTTTTACAAAAATCTACTACTCTGCTTGCATGTCAGCAGACTGGGGTAGATCCTGCTGAAATCCTAAGTATTGAATGAATAGAGAATCGTTTTGAATCGGGAAAAAAATCGTTTTTGATTCGAGAATTGTGTTGAATCGAAAAAAAAAAATCGATTTTGAATCGAATCGTGACCCTAAGAATCGATATTGAATCGAATCGTGGGACACCCAAAGATTCACAGCCCTAGTACCTATCAATCAAATGTCTGCGTTAAAATGTTTTAAATAAAAATCAAATACATTTAAATATCTACGTTCCCTTTTCTGGGACTCCAAGGCAAGGGCTGCTGGAGCCTACTGAAGTAAGGAGAAAATAACAAGACGACTCCAGGGAGAGAGCGTTACTCTATCACCAAGAGTAGTAATTGATGTTCTACTCACTGCAAGGAAGTCCACTTTGTTAATTACAACGCCAGCATCGGCTGCCGTCATTGATTCAAAGGTGTGTTCGTGCAACTGTTACTTTTAACTACGGCAGAAAAGTCACTTTAACACATGATAAATCATGTTGTGCAAACACAAAACTTAAACGTGTCAATTAAGAAAGCCTGTGAAGTGGTTTGTTTAGAGTTTGCAAAGGAGTTCCTTCGCCCCGAGCCAAAGAGAAAAACACACAGGAGGAGACAGAATGAGTCAGTGAGGGCCAGATTAGCCAGAAGCCTCCAGGGCCTGCACTCTCCACGAAGAGAAGATAAAAGCGCTTATTAATAGCTCGAAGATTTACATGCACCAAGTGGATGTTTATGTTGGAACTTGCTGCTTATGTGTGAACATTCAACCGCTGTAAACACGGCCATTCATGTCCCATTTCCTTTACATCACTGATGTTGTTTCCACTGACAAAATAGGCCGCCACAGTTTAAAAAACAAAATCATCATCGTCATTTTTTTTGTCTTCCTATTCTTCTTTTTAAACAGTTCACAGTGAAAACAGTGTGCCCGGCAATCATCGTTACGCACTTCCTCGACTGCGCAAACAGCTGAGGATGGTGCATTGACCTAAGGTGCCACTAGAAGCACTGACCCTTGGAAAACGACACCCCTTAAAAGCATCAAACATACTCATAAATAAATTAATAATAACCATAGTTAAGAAAATATTACCCTGTAAGTATATTGATTATGATTGTTTAGTATTATAATTTGTTTTAGTATTATCAAATACTAACAATATTACTACTACTAAAACTGCTTCTATTACAGTAGTTCTTAACCTGGGTTCGATCGAACCCTAGGGGTTCGGTGAGTCGGCCTCAGGGGTTCGGCGGAGGTAAAGACACATCCGACTTATCGTGTAAATAAAAACTTATCCCTATCAGCGTATTATGGATACCTCCAAACAATGTTCCCTCTAATTTTCCATCTGATTTGCAGGTTTTTTGATTGATCGATTAAAACTTTTACTAGCAGATTGCAAAGGAAGAGAATACATTAGGGATGTCCCGATCCGATATTTGGATCGGATCGGCCGCCGATATTTGCAAAAAAATGCGTATCGGCAAGGCATGGGAAAATGCTGATCCAGATCCAATTTTAAAAAAAAACTCTGGTCCGTGTTTTCCAACGCACCGATTTAAATAATACATTCTACTTTTCTGCTGCTCCCTAATTTCCATTCCGCATTTTCCGGCACACCTTCAACACATCCACACGTCTGTGGATTCTCACGCAGTTGCTTTTAGCTGCAGGCATTACACGACAGGCTCTTTCCTGTGTCTCCCTCTCACAGACAGACAAGTGCACCTTCTTACACACGTCACATACTGTCACGTCATACGTCACATACGTATACGCCCTCTCCCAGCAGAGACGTAGCAGCATGGCTAACGTTAGCTGTGATGCTAGCGCAGCGGTGCGAGCAACCTTCCCTCTAAGGTGCGTGCCTGTGCAATTGTGCACTGCTCAAGCGTCCTCTGCGCACAGCAATTATATGCCACGTACAAAATCAAATAAAAAAATAAGCGCATAACAATTTTCGACACACGGACACAACAGAGAAAACAGTTTTCGTCATCATTAATTTTCCAGTATTGTAACGTCTGTCGAGACGCTTATCTCCATTCGGTGCCACACGCCCACACCATCAAAATGCCGAGGCAAACATTTCCAGATCAACACTGTATGAAAAAAATAATGATTATTTTTAGTTGTGGTTTCCTTCTCTGCATGAAAGTTTAAAAGTAGCATATATTAATGCAGTATGAAGAAGAATGTTTTAATGTAGACACATAGAATCATCATACTGCTGTGATTATATGCATCAAGTGTTCTTTCAAGGCTAAGGCAAAATATTGAGATATATATTGTGTATCGCAATATGGCCTTAAAATATCGCAATAGTAAAAAAAGGCCATATCGCCCAGCCCTAGTTCAATGATGCCATTTCTGTTTGTCATGTATAATTTTGTCTATTTTGTGTTTATCCTTGAATAAACAGGTCAGTTTCTTGTTACCAACCATTGTGTATTATTCAAACTCCCCTAATTCAGCTGGCTAGTTGTTATCAAGAGTACTAAAACCCTTTCCAACATGATTCTGACAACTAAGTAGGCTAAATAACTTTAATACATGCTCGGATAGGCCAGCATCGGTCAGTATCGGTATCGGATCGGAAGTGCAAAAACAATATCGGTATCGGATCGGAAGTGCAAAAACCTGGATCGGGACATCCCTAGAATACATTATATGAAACAGTAAAGTTTACACAGTACAGTACATATTCCGTACAATTGACCACTAAATGGTCACACCTGAATAAGTTTTTCAACTTGTTTAAGTCGGGGTCCACGTTAATCAATTCATGGTAATGTTTGTAAGGTGTGTAATTTGTTGTGAGTTCATGCACTGTGTTGGTTTTGTTCTTTGAACAAGGTGATGTTCATGCACGGTTCATTTTGTGCACCAGTAAAAAAACATATGACATTTTCTTGAATTTGAAAAAAAAAGTTTTTTATTTTTCACTAAAGAAGGGTTCGGTGAATGCGCATATGAAACTGGTGGGGTTTGGTACCTCCAACAATGTTAAGAACCACTGTTCTAATAGATACTATTAAAGTAATAATAATAACAAAGAATTAGGGATGTCCGATAATATCGGACCACCGATATTATCGGCCGATAAATGCTTTAAAAAGTAATATCGGAAATTATCGGAATCGGTTTCAAGACTATCGATATCGGTTTCCAAAAGTAAAATTTGTGACTTTCTAAAACGCCGCTGTGTACACGGACGCAGGAAGATGTAGAGAGCGCCAATTAATCCACACACACAAGTGAATGCAAGCATACTTGATCAACAGCCATACAGGTCACACTGAGGGTGGCCGTATAAACAACTTTAACACTGTTACAAATATGCGCCACACTGTGAACCCACACCAAACAAGAATGACAAACACATTTCGGGAGAACATCCGCACCGTAACGCAACATAAACACAACAGAACAAATACCCAGAAGCCCTTGCAGATGCTTGTTTTCATTCGGAAAAATCTATCTCTCACACGTGATGACGAGGAGAAAAATAATTAGCCCACTATTTCAGCTTCATCTGTTGCACAAATAGACTAATAGTCTGGACTGAGTGAAGCTGTTTTATTTATGTTTTGTGCCTTTTTTCCCCATGCACTTTAAAGGATGGCTTTGTTTTCTACTAGTCTAGACTGAATCACTTTTATTAATGTTCATGCACTTTAAAGGATGGCTGTGTTATCTACTAGTCTAGACTGAAGCAGTTTATTTTTTATTTTTGTGCCTTTCTTGTTTTTATTTGCACATTTTTGTTACTCATACGAATACGTTAAGAACAGGGCAGATTGAGCCCAGTTTATAGTATACTTTGGACTGAAGCTGTGTGCCTTCATTGTTTTTGTAGATGTTGTTTTGAGGCATGTTTAAAAAAAAATGCACTTAGTGAAAGTCAAAGTACAGTGTTTCCCATAGTTGTAGTGGGTATCAGGATTATCTCAGGGAGAGCATGTCCCACATTCCAAGCTGCTGTTTTGAGGCATGTTAAAAAAATAATGCATTTTGTGACTCCAATAATAAATATGGCAGTGCCATGTTGGCACTTTTTTCCATAACTTGAGTTGATTTATTTTGGAAAACCTTGTTACATTGTTTAATGCATCCAGCGGGGCATCACAACAAAATTAGGCATAATAATGTGTAATTCCATGACTATATATATTGGTATCGGTTGATATCGGTAATTAAGAGTTGGACAATATCGGAATATCGGATATCGGCAAAAAAGCCATTATCGGACATCCCTACAAATAATATTTATAATAAAAATAATAATATTATTAAATGGGTTATAATTGTATAGCGCTTTTCAACCTTCAAGGGACAAATGGTAGAAAATAGATGGATGGGTAACAGTAATGGGTCTCTTGACGATTTTTATTAAATACGAAAAAAGACAGCAACAACAAGACTACTACTACTCCTACGAGGAGGGATGTGTACCAAATACGGCATCTTTTTTGGCACCGACCAAATCCTACCGGTCCAACCAGGCACCGATTAGAGTAAAATCTGATGGTGCTATGTTACAGTACCTGCGTGACGTCAAACTCGGTTGCCGGCTTTGGTACTTGGCGATCACTCCAGCAGCACTGAGAGCGGACTCAGCCAAATTACCTTTTGGTCCTGTTGCAGTTTCCAATGCCAACAAAGCAATTGACTCAAAAAAAACGCTCCAATGTAAGTAAAGTAAGGCTCTACTTTCAAAAAATGCGCTGGCTCGATGTTAATTGGCTTTGCTATTGACATGCTACTGATTAGCATTAGCGATTTTACATGGCGATTTCAACACCTCCAAATTAGTTGATGATAAATGATAAATGGGTTATACTTGTATAGCGCTTTTCTACCTTCAAGGTACTCAAAGCGCTTTGACAGTATTTCCACATTCACCCATTCACACACACATTCACACACTGATGGCGGGAGCTGCCATGCAAGGCGCTAACCAGCAGCCATCAGGAGCAAGGGGTGAAGTGTCTTGCCCAAGGAAACAACGGACGTGACTAGGATGGTAGAAGGTGGGGATTTAACCCCAGTAACCAGCAACCCTCCGATTGCTGGCACGGCCACTCTACCAACTTCGCCACGCCGTCCCTAATGAAAACTACAACTAAGATGTGCGTTACAATAAACAGCTGGTGCGTAATAAGGGCAATGCTTACAGCATTAACACTTTTTAGGCCGCAACAAAAGACTAAAATCAGCAAAAGACTGAACTGACTAGCTAACACACCATAAATTATACACTACTGCCATCTAACACTTTGGTTTTGCTACTGTAATTGAGACTCAGAAATGTGACAATAAAACAAGATAAAACAACTATACAGCTATTTTTTTTAATGTTGCAATAAAAAATGTGAGTTTATCATCAAAACAATCAGTATTTATTAACACACACAAAATACTGAAAATCGGTTCCGTTGAGTACTGGTATCGATTCCCAGGTACCAAGATTTGGTATTATCCATCCTTTTTCTACCGCTTATTCCCTTCGGGGTCGCGGGGGGTGCTGGAGCCTATCTCAGCTACAATCGGGCGGAAGGAGGGGTACACCCTGGACAAGTCGCCACCTCATCGCAGGGCCAACACAGATAGACAGACAACATTCACACTCACATTCACACACTAGGGCCAATTTAGTGTTGCCAATCAACCTATCCCCAGGTGCATGTCTTTGGAGGTGGGAGGAAGCCGGAGTACCCGAGGCCGGGATTGAACTCACAACTACTCAGGACCTTCGTATTGTGAGGCAGAGGCACTAACCCCTCATCCACCGTGCTATATCGGTTCAAATGTGAACGGTACCTATCCCTAACTACTACTACTATTATTACTACTACTACTACTACTACTAGAACCACTAACAATGATAATACTATTGGTAATGGTATACACTACTCCAAACACAATTAACATTAGAATGTTGTACATTTACACATGTTACGCTTGTAAAATTCTATTTATCTGAAAAGGAGAAGAAAGAAGCAGATTTTATTTAATCCTAATCGCTTCTTCACGTATCAGCAATTATTATTACTGTCTAGTGCAGGGGTCGGCAACCCAAAATGTTGAAGGAACCAAATTGGACCAAAAATACAAAAAAAATCTGTCTGGGGCCGCAAAAAATTAAAAGCCATATTATGTACAGATAGTGTGTCATGAGATATACATTGAATTAAAAGGACTTGAAGGAAACTAAATGACCTCAAATATACCTACAAATGAGGAATAATGATGCAATATGTACATATAGCTAGCCTAAATAGCATGTTAGCATCGATTAGCTTCCAGTCATGCAGTGACCAAATATGTCTGATTAGCACTCCACACAAGTCAATAACATCAACAAAGCTCACCTTTGTGCATTTACGCACAACGTTAAAAGTTTGGTGGACAAAATGAGACAGAAAAAGAAGTGGCATAAAACACGTGTTAGAAAGTCGGAGAAAGTTATACATGTAAACAAACTACGGTGAGTTCAAGGACCGCCAAAATTAGTCGGACAAAACGGCGCTCACCAAATACTCGAATCGGTGAAGCATGTTTAATACAAACAGTGTGCTTTATAACAATTAGGGAGGTTTGTGTCATGTTTGTCCTCCTACAGAAACCATATTAAAACAAAAAATATTTTTTTCCCCCTCATCTTTTTCCATTTTTCATACATTTTTGAAAAAGCTCCAAAGAGCCACTAGGGCGGCGCTAAAGCCGCGGGTTGCCGACCCGTGGTCTAGTGTGTAACAAAACTTTAAAAATAATAAAGCAATATCATTGTAGCTGAGATAGGCTCCAGCGGCACCCGCGACCCCAAAGGGAATAAGCGGTAGAAAAATGGATGGATGGATGGATTATTATTATTGAACAATATAAATGAATGCACAACATAAGCACATTTAAAGGTTATTACCCCCAAAATATGGGGCCATTGTAGTAAACGTTTGTGAGCCTGTCATCCATCACGTGCAGTCGCGCCAAACAGGAGGGGTCGTGTTCCCTATGGGGGTCACAGAGAAGGCATCGGGCACACGTCGTAACGTGGCCGCCATTTATTGGACGAATATAAAATTAACAGCAGCCAGCATCCGCAGGAGCCAGCCAACACTAATTTCCAATCCGAGGTCAGTTGTACGCCATAAACATTTTTAAGAGAGGCGCTGTTACTTTACACGGAACAAACTTTTCTAATTAATCGGTAAACAGGGCTCTTTAGTAGAACTCAGACCTCATGCGTTCCCCTGTTAAAATTAATGAGTTTCAGCAAAGCCTTAACTAACCAGCTACTGACATAACTCAATAAAAATGCCCCAAAGCAAGAAGCTATAAAAGAGAAGAATCAGTATTACAAAAGGCAGATTAATGGTGTTCAACATTTGACTTAGCTAGGAAAATAAAAGGTACAGTATATTGACAAGCGGGATGTTTGTTGCTGTCTGATGTCAACCAGCAGCATGACAATATATATGTTTTCAGTACAATATGTCCTGTAAACGCGTCACAAACAACCACGGCACCAGAACATAAATATGTACACTGCAAAAACTGAAATATAAGTAAGATTAAATATCTCAAATAAGGGTGATATTTGCTTATTTTCTGTCAGATAAGATAATTCTTTTCACTAAGCAGATTTTATGTTAGAGTGTTTTACTTGTTTTAAGAGTTTTGGTCCTAAATGATCTCAGTAAGATATTACAGCTTGTTGCTGAGATTGTATGACCTATATTGAGTAAAACACGCTTTAAAGGCCTACTGAAATGCGATTTTCTTTTTTAAAAGGAGATAGCAGGTCTATTCTATGTGTCATACTTGATCATTTCACGATATTGCCATATTTTTGCTGAAAGGATTTAGTAGAGAACATCGACGATAAAGTTTGCAACTTTTGGTTGCTGATAAAAAAGCCTTGCCTGTACTGGAAGTAGCAGACGATATGCGCGTGACGTCACAGGTTGTGGAGCTCCTCACATCCGCACATTGTTTACAATCATGGCCGAGAAAGCGACGATTTCCCCATTAATTTGAGCGAGGATGAAAGATTTGTGGATGAGGAAAGTGAGAGTGAAGGACTAGAGGGCAGTGGGAGCGATTCAGATAGGGAAGATGCTGTGAGAGGCGGGTGGGACCTGATATTCAGCTGGGAATGACTAAAACAGTAAATAAACACAAGTCTATTAGCCACAACACAACCAGACTTATATTTAATATGCCACAAATTAATCCCGCATAACAAACACCTCCCTCCTCCCGTCCATATAACCCGCCAATACAACTCAAACACCTGCACAACACACTCAATCCCACAGCCCAAAGTACCGTTCACCTCCCCAAAGTTCATACAGCACATATATTTCCCCAAAGTCCCCAAAGTTACGTACGTGACATGCACATAGCAGCACGCACGTACGGGCAAGCGACCAAATGTTTGGAAGCCGCAGCTGCATGCGTACTCACGATTCCGTGTCTGCGTATCCAACTCAAAGTCCTCCTGGTAAGAGTCTCTGTTGTCCCAGTTCTCCACAGGCCAATGATAAAGCTTGACTGTCATCTTTCCGGAATGTAAACAATGAAACACCGTGTTGCTGCAGCCGTCCGCAATACACCGCTTCCCACCTACAGCTTTCTTCTTTGCTGTCTCCATTGTTCATTGAACAAATTGCAAAAGATTCACCAACACAGATGTCCAGAATACTGTGGAATTTTGCGATGAAAACAGACGACTTAATAGCTGGCCACCATGCTGTCCCAAAATGTCCTCTATAATCCGTGACATCACACGCATACGTCATCATACCGAGACGTTTTCAGCAGGATATTTTGCGCGAAATTTAAAATTGCACTTTAGTAAGCTAACCCGGCCGTATTGGCATGTGTTGCAATGTTAAGATTTCATCATTAATGTATAAACTATCAAACTGCATGGTCGGTAGTAGTGGGTTTCAGTAGGCCTTTAAACTAGAATATCAACTGTTGCAAAGCTGTGTCATCAACACTCACAAGTATAAAACTACTTTTTTAAAGTAATCATACAGTTGGCACAGTACAGTAAACTGACAGTTAATATTTAAACATTTAACATGTGACATTTCAAACAATTCTGAACAGAAATAGTTCATGCACATTCAGATAAATTCTTCAAAATTACAATAAAAAACATTTGGCCGGGGGCAGGGCTGTATATATGCGCACTAATTGACTGAAAAAGCACGCACTTGGTGCGATTATGTCATGTTATCGATGGAAAAATGTATATTTACACAATATGATTTGCCTAAGCGGCTAGGAGACCCCGAGAGTAACAAGTGGTTGCCTTGTTGCCTTTCCATTAAGAACAATAAATTAGTTTTAGTATAAGTTTGCTGGTTTCAAGAAATGTAATGCCGAGCGCATATCATTATGTCAAGATAATGGCACTAGCATTTACTTAATTTAAGAATATTTTTCAACATATTGAACAAAAAGGTCTAATTTTTTTTCTACCAAGAAAAGTGCACTTGTTATTAGTGAGAATATACTTATTTTAAAGGTATTTTTGGGTTAATTGAGGTTAGCTAATTTTGCTTGTTTTGGAAAGTCTTGACAAGCCGAATTTTCTTGTTCTATTGGCAGATAATTTTGCTTAGTTCAAATAAAATACCCCTAATTTTTGTATTTTTTTTCTTGTTTTTGAACACTGACTTTTTGCAGTGTATTTTCTATTATGTGTTTACGCATGCAATTAATCACCAAAAAATATTCATCCTGTATAAATACAGATTAATCACCCAATTTGTTTTGGCGGCATATACCCCTGGTTACATGAAAGGTGGGGGGTGTTGTTATAGTCAGTGATCAGGTCAGTGCATATGTTGATAAGTAAGAAGACTCCGGCTGTTGTGCTCTTTGGCAAATTTTGCATCAAAACACATGGCGACTGGACTTTAGATAAAACTGTTTTAAGTTTTAAACAAATACATAACTGGGGAGAGGGAAGTCTGGGCTTCTCTGCTTGGGCTGCTGCCCCCGTAACCCAAACTCGGATAAGTGGAAGCAGATGGATGGATGGCAGAGACATGACGTGCATTCAAGTAAAACATTTTAAAACATGTTCATGTAAGACATCAGGTCTCGAATTGTAACTTTTTAAGGTCAAGGCAAATGTTGCCTTAAAGGAGGGCTCATATATTTTAGGGCACCAAGGCAAGTTGGAAGTGTACCAAGGCAAACATTATTTTATGTTTTCTGTTTTTTTTATTCATTATTAATATCAACTTGTCAGCTTTTTGCCTTTATCTCTATTTTTACATTTTGATAGAGGGAGTTTTTATTTATTTATTTTAAGTTATGTACATTCATATGTACATGTAGATGTTGTATCGGGACAGATCCATTAAGAGTTTGAGCAGAAATATGTCATATAGGAATTAACTCCACACAATAACACATTAACAAAATGCAGTGTCACATGATTTTTTTTTAAGTAATACCTTTGTGACATGAAAAAACACAAGTAATGTAAAAACAAAAACATAGTGTTTACTTTTTGATATCAATATTAAACTCAAAGCAGTTTGGTTAATGAAGATAAAGTCTAATAAACAAGCTTTGTTCTTCTCCAACAACGCCTCCTTGTGGTTCAGTGCAACAAAAATAAAGAGTGACACCTCTCACATCGAATACACAATCTTCACAGCCAGTGTTCAATTCAATGAGATGACAAAACATTTAGCTAGTATTGATGTTATTTGAACATTGATACAGTTTGCAGTTAAAGGATGAGTGATCATCCCAGTAAACAAACTAAATACTTTATAAACAAATTGTGACAACGTTCACGACACATCACCTGCTGCATGTTTTCCCACGTCATTAACTCTCAGTCACAGCAGCTGATGGATGCTGTATTGAGAAAATAAAAGCATCATCAAATAGTTTTCTCCTTCGCTGTATACTTTTAGTGTGGGGACAAGTGCGCCTGTCTCCAATATTGTCCACACCTGTCTCCATCTAACAGCAGTGCGCTCTTAAACGCACGCCGCGAAGCGAGGGGAAATTAAGTTAAAACAAGCGCTTGGCTCCGTTTACTCCAAGGGGAAATCTCCGGAGCAAAGTCTGTGGAGTTAGTCCGCCATGATTATCAATCCAAACGATGCTAGTGCGCATGCGCCTGACTTTGTGTTGCCTAAAATGCATTAATAAATTAAGTTTTTTCGGTAATTAATAAAATAGACGGTATTACAAACCGTCTAGAATTTTTTCGCAAATTACCATTATACCGTAGACCGTTTATCGTTACATCCCTCGTCCTTTAACGGACGAGGTCACGGCATGTTCTTGCCGCATATGCTGGTCAATTTTTTCCGCCATTACGGCAAATGTGCCGCGGTTGCCGTGGTTAAATTCGAGCCCTGTGACATACTGTCATTAAAATTCTATGGTATGGTTTCAATACAACATTTATTATTTAAAGGATGTGTTTTTCTTTTAAAATGTGGTGTTTTTTGGGGCGAATTAATTTCAATGTTTAGACATAAGAGCGCTGTCAGAGAACTAGTTAAGATCGTAAGTTGAGGTACTACTGTGCAGTCTTGATATAGTGTGGCTCGTGTGACCTAGGGGAATATGCTTTTTTAGCCGTACTAGAATATGACAAAGCGTGTGTAGTGAAGTGAAGTGAATTATATTTATATAGCGCTTTTCTCAAGTGACTCAAAGCGCTTTACATTGTGAAACCCAATTTCTAAGTTACATTTAAACCAGTGGGGGTGGCACTGGGAGCAGGTGGGTAAAGTGTCTTGCCCAAGGACACAAGGGCAGTGACTAGGATGGCGGAGGCGGGGATCGAACCTGCAACCCTGACGTTGCTGGCACGACCGCTCTAGCAACCGAGCTATACCGTCGTGTAGCGCTCGGCCTAACTGTGACTACGGAGGGAAACCAGAAAAGACCGGTTTGTTGTTTTGTTTAATGTTAATAAGGATACAATGTTATGCAGAGGTGAATTTTTAACAGTTTTGTAGACAATTGACACTATTTGTAGTCGCGTGGAGAATGAGGGTTGCGCAAAAATATTTTCTCCTTCCTAGGGGGTGCGTAAGAAAATAATTGAGAAGCATTGTACTACTTTAATTTGAAAAGTCAAAAGAGTGATACAATGATCACAAAACAAACACCTTCTATACTGAGATGCCACAAAATGACTAACTCCGTAAGACCAAACATTTGGTCATCATTAACATGACAGACGGGTGGTCTTTGCATGATTTGCATAATTTGCTATGATGATATGGTTTTCTTTAAAAAGGCTTACAGAACACTTAAAATCTTTTTCATTTTCTCAAAAAATCGACAGTGCGCCTTATAACCCGGTGCGCCTAATGTACGGAATAATTCTGATTGTGCTTACCGACCTCGAAGCAATCTTATTTGGTACATAGTGTAATGATAAGTGTGACCAGTAGAAGGTAGTCACACATAAGAGATACGTGTAGACTGCAATATGACGCCAGTAAACAACACCAAAACTTTAAATGTTCCATTGAAAATAAAGAACATTACACACGGCACTCAAAAATCTGTCAAAATGTTTTAGTATGACTTTGAAGACGCACCGCTTGTTGAATTGTTGGCCCATTACGGCTACCGCAGTCAGAGATACAAGTACCACTATGGTGTGTGTGTAAGGACCGCAAAATGGCACCCATTAACAGACATATTATCTGGCGTTTTGTTTCACAATATTATGCAAAACCAACTTTTTTTTAACCTTCTGGTACCTGCCGATGTGAATTTGAGATCTGCATAAGTCCTGAAAATATGTGCAAGTCCGCCACTGTAGTCCGTGCCAATGCCGTAGTCGATAAGCTTCTTCTTTTTCACTATCTTCTTGTTATGGAGCATTCACCCTCTGCTGTTGCCATTTCTAATATAAAGTAGCGTAAAGTTATAACTTATATCTCGCTATGGAAGCGCTAAAAACTACCAGTGTAGTGGGTTTACATTATTCACCCACGGAACTTTAGTTATTAGAGAGTTCCAGTCGGACGGTTTTTCACGGGACACATTTCCGGATGTGAGCCACGGATGAGGAGATGCTGCTCCGCTGTTGATTTAAGTAAAATTTTAAAGTCATTAAAACAGTTAGCTCCATCTTTTGAGACTTCTTCTACCCCCGTCCTTGCACGCTACACCGCTACAACAAAGATGACGGGGAGAAGACGCTGTGGAAGGTGAGTCACGTAAATAAGACCGCCCACAAAACGGCGTATCCTGAAGCGACTGTCAGAAAGCGGCTTGAATATGATCTGTAAAACATAATCTATGCAACATTTTGACCAAAGAACCACCATTACATGTTATGTGGACCACAAGGAAGTGTTTTACATTTAGAAAAAAATCATAATATGACCCCTTTAATGCGCCTTATAATGGGGTGAGCCTTTTGTATGAAAAAAGACCTGAATAGACCCGCTCATCGGCAGTGCGCTCTATGGTCCAGAAAATAGGAGAAACCCTTTAACATATCTAATCATTAGATATCTGATCATTTCAACAGTCACAACTGTTTTCAACACAACAAGGCGGTAGAAGCGTGTCTTGGGCCGGAGCCGCAGGATCCTGGCCGGGATTGATTGATTGATTGATTGAGACTTTTATTAGTAGGTTGCACAGTGAAGTACATATTCCGTACAATTGACCACTAAATGGTAACACCTGAATAAGTTTTTCAACTTGTTTAAGTCGGGGTCCACTTAAATTGATTCATGATACAGATATATACTATCATATATACTATCATCATAATACAGTCATCACACAAGATAATCATCAGGGTGTATTCATTGAATTATTTACATTATTTACAATTCGGGGTGGGGAGGGGGGGGGGGTTAGGTTTGGTTGTTATCATCAGTCATCAACAATTGAGAACAGAGAAATGGATATTGAAACAGTGTAGGTCTGACTTGGTAGGATATGTACAGCAAGTAGTGGACATAGAGGGAGAGAGAGAGATCAGAAGGCATAAGAAAAAGTATCTGCATTTGATTGTTTACATTTGATTATTAACAATCCGGGGAGTGTGTTAGTTTAGGGTTGAAGTTGCCTGGAGGTGTACTTTTATTGCGGTTTTGAAGGAGGATAGAGATGCCCTTTCTTTTATACCTGTTGGGAGCGCATTCCACATTGATGTGGCATAGACAGAGAATGAGTTAAGACCTTTGTTAGATCGGAATCTGGGTTTAACGTGGTTAGTAGAGCTCCCCCTGGTGTTGTGGTTATGGCGGTCATTTACGTTAAGGAAGTAGTTTGACATGTACTTCGGTATCAGGGAGGTGTAGCGGATTTTATAGACTAGGCTCAGTGCAAGTTGTTTTACTCTGATCAGATCGAAAATCACCAGGTCGACATACCTGTCTCGTTCGGACAATTGCTCTCAACACAACAGGATAGGAGAGGTCGTGTGTGTGAGGTGTTAAAATTCACACCTCTCTCCCGGCATTGCGGAACTCCCTCAGATACAGCTGTCGTCGCTCGTACTAACGCAGAAGCTGGAAAATGATTGTTTTTGTCCAGGAAGAAAAAAAGGCGACCGTAGCCTCTTTCTTGTACGTTATCATTATTTTCATTCCACAAAGCGGGTTTATCAGTCAGGCCGTCACATGTAACAGATCCGTCAGACGTCAAGTCCGCGTGGACGAGGCGGTGTCGAGGTGTTAATGGACTGCTTGACACCAAGCATCGTGTTCGGAATTCCAGACTGGAGTGTTCTCTTTAAGTGCACGAGGGCTGGGCTTTGTTCCGCCGCGGGACATCAAAGGCAAGCGGTGGGGCAACCCGAGCTATGCGAACAATGGATGGCGACTATATATAGAGGGAGTGACAGGAGAAGGGATTGGGACACGTATGAGGTCACTGCTGGTACCCGTCAGGTGATGAAAGAAGCACAAATGCCGCTTCCCATAGAGAGCTGGCTGGTGTAATGATGGCCGCCAATGGCGCTCGGCATCATTTACCTGCTTAAGCCTTTCCCGTCTAGTTTTAGCAATACGCCACAAGCCTTCCTGACCATCAGATCCTAAGGAGATTAAGCTCCCGTATCAGACATCAGGCTAAATCAGGGTCGGGCTCGTCCCCGCACCCCGCAGGCATTGGGCACAGCGCCATTCAGTGTTGTTTTGTTGACGGCAGGCCTCCGTTTAATCAGAAGCATGCAGGGATGGTGTCAGAGTTCCGCCCCCTGCCGTGTCGACCAGGTGAAAGATGAGCAGAGAGAGAGGTGTTGCCTCCACGTTAATTAAAACCCTTCCCAGGACGAGGAGGCTACCGCCACCACCCGATGATACCTTTACCCTTAAACAGTGTTAACAGTAGCCATTGGCGGGGGGACGGAGCGAGCACAAGGACGCAAGGGGTGCGATTAATTGAATCAGCCTCAGCACATGTTTTAGACATTTTAAAAGCAGGAGGGGTCCGGTTCACTTTTTGTGACATGAGTCAGTGTTAAAATGGCAGCAGACGGCAAGTAGAAATGACAAAAATAGCACACTTACGTAGACATACATTTTCTAGTGTGGAATGTTTGAAAAGGCTTGACTGAAGGAAATTATGGCAGTAGGCCTGGGCGAAATGGCCTCAAGATAAAATCCCCGATTTTTTCACAAAAAAATTGATTTATGATTTTTTTTAAATATTAATATACCGTATTTTCCGCACCATTAGCCGCACCTAAAAACCACAAATTTACTCAAAAGCTGACAGTGCGGCTTTTAACCCGGTGCGCTTTATATATGGATAAATATTAAGATTCATTTTCATAAAGTTTCGGTCTCGCAACTTCGGTAAACAGCCGCCATCTTTTTTCCCGGTAGAACAGGAAGCGCTTCTTCTTCTACGCAAGCAACCGCCAAGGTAAGCACCCGCCCCCATAGAACAGAAAGCGCTTCTTCTTCTACTGTAAGCAACCACCCGCCCCCGGAAGAAGAAGAAGCGCGCGGATTTTCGTTTCATTTCCTTTGTGTGTTTACATCTGTAAAGACCAGACCACAAAATGGCTCCTACTAAGCGACACGCGTATAACGCAGAATTTAAACTTAAGGCAATAAGTCATGCCGAAGAACACGGAAATAGAGCAGCAGCAAGATAATATAACATAAATGAATCAATGGTGCGTAGGTGGAGGAAGCAAGAAGATGACCTGCGCCAGGTAAAGAAGACAAAACAGAGTTTCCGAGGGAACAAAGCAAGATGGCAACTGTTGGAGGACAAACTCGAACAGTGGGTTGTTGAGCAGAGAGCAGCAAGCAGAAGTGTCAGCACCATCACTATTTGAATGAAGGCAACAACGCTAGCAAGCGAACTTCACCTGGATGATTTTAAAGGTGGTGCTTCTTGGTGTTTCCGGTTCATGAAAAGACGCAATCTCTCCATCCGCACACGGACCACTATTTCACAGCAACTGCTGGACAACAGTGACACTGACTCCGATGACTTCGACGAGACGGAACCGGCCATTTTGGATCCCACATTTGCCCAACTTTTCAATTCGGACACCGAAGACGAAGAATTCGAAGGATTTACGAATGAAGAATAACTTCAGAAGGTGAGCGCTATGTTTATTTTGTGTGTTGTGACATTAACGTTCCAGCAACATTATGTTGCTATTGCTCTGCACTATTTTGAATTTTACTATGTTTGTGATTGCACATTTGCGTACATTTTGGGACAGAGTTGTTAGAACGCTGGTTTTTAATATATTATTAAAGTTTGACTGACCTATCTGACTGTTTTTTTGACATTCCCTTTAGCGCAGCGTAGGCGCGGCTTATAGTCCGGGGCGGCTTATAGGTGGACAAAGTTTTGAAATATGCCATTCATTGAAGGTGCGGCTAATAACCCGGGGCGGCTTATAGTGCGGAAAATACGGTAATATTATTATTAATATAAATGACAGCGATAATTCAAAACAAGTTTTTCTTTTATTTAATCAACAACTAGTAGTTTGAAATGACACTGCATACACTGCATCTTACTCTGATTTGTGTGATGTTGTTCTTTTTCGACCAGATATAAACTGTATACATTTTTTAAAGAAATAGATTAAATACTTTTGCTGGAATAGAATCATTTTGTTAACCAAAATGTAGCCTTGCACTTTGCATGAAAATAAACAATCTCTAACATTGAGATCAATAAAGTGTAATCTTCAGTGTTAAAAAATAAACATACTTCTGTAAATAAAAATGTAGTATAATACATTGTATCCAACTAAATAATGAAGTAAAACATTGAGAATACTATAGTTTGCTTCAGTAATTAGATAAAATAAATTCAAGGATTAAATATTTAAAAAAATAATAATAATAATTAAATTATTAAATAATTTAACGTTTTTTTACATAAAGAAATGAATGACACATTTATTGCTTATTTTGGAGCGCTTATATTGAAGATTTTCGATGCAAGCCAATATAATCTGATACGTTTTTTTTACCGATATCAGACTGAGAGATGAAATTAATATCGAATCAGGACACTCCTAGTTAGTTTAGGTCAGTGGTCTTCAAACTTTTTTCACCAAGTGCCACCTCAGAGAACACTTGGCTCTCCAAGTACTACCATAATGACCAACATCAAAATACCATAGCGTAGTAGGTTTCATTTAACAAGTATGTTGAGTATTTTTTGGCCATTGTAACATTACACACAGTTTGAACAGTAACACTGGCTCGAGTCACATCATTACAAATAAGTGATTATTTGGCGTACTACTAGATCAGGTGTCGGCAACCCAAAATGTTGAAAGAGCCATATTGGACCAAAAATATAAAAAACAAATCTGTCTGGAGCCGCAAAAAATAAAAAGCCCTATATAAGTCTTATAATGAAGGCAACACATGACGTAAGTGTCTATATTAGCTATAATAGCCTACTATCAAAAGTACTGTGTGTCGCAGGCTGAAGCACATCTTTGTTTTTTATTTCCTTCAAAATGTACCGTTAGTAAATCATCAAAGGCTACTCCGAAGGTGAGATAACTCCTGGAAATTACTGGCTTTTAATAGCCAAAGGTATAGATGTGTGTGTCCAAGTTAAAGGAAATGGCAGGCTGTCTTCTTTTAATAGATGTATTACAATGTTTGGCAAGCTAAGTAATGTTTGCTGTGGTCTGGAACAACATGGCACACAAACAACTATATGAAATGCAGCCAATATTACATACAGATAATGTGTCATGAGACATGCAAAACTAAATTAAATACAAAGAGGATAAAAGTGAAGGATATTAAATGACCTTAAATATACGTACACATGAGGCATAATGATGCAATATGTACATACAGCCTAAATAGCATGTTAGCATTGATTAGCTTGCAGTCAAGCACTGACCAAATATGCCTGATTAGCACGCCAACAAGTCAATAGCATCAACAAAGCGCACCTTTGTGCATTCATGCACAGCATACAACTTTTGGTGGACAAAATGAGACAAAGAAGGAGTGGAAGATTTTACATGTAAACAAACTGTTGCGTAACAGTCCACACTAAGGTGAGTTCAATAACCGTCGAAATTAGTAGGACAAAACAATGTTCACTAAATACTCTCATCAGTGAAGCATACACACAAACATATTAAACAGTGGGCTTTCTAACAATTGGGAAGGTTTGTGTCATGTTTGTCCTCAAATAAAAAACATACTAAAACAAAAAAATGTTTCATTTTCAATCCTTTTTTAAAAATGCTGCAGGGCAGGGGTCACCAACGCGGTGCCCGCGGGCACCAGGTCGCCCGTAAGGACCAGATGAGTAGCCCGCTGGCCTGTTCTAAAAATAGCTCAAATAGCAGCATTTACCAGTGAGCTGCCTCTATTTTTTACATTTGATTTATTTACTAGCAAGCTGGTCTCGCTTTGCTCGACATTTTTGATTCTAAGAGAGACAAAACTCAAATAGAATTTGAAAATCCAAGAAAATATTTTAAAGACTTGGACTTCACTAACTGACAAAGAAACAAATAACAGATTTGGTGTCCAGTTCAAAGTGTGACATGACTTATTTAAAAATTTGAGAGTTGACTTTTGTATTTTGCATGAGTTATTATTTGTACAAACATGGTGCAAAGTAATTCATGATTTGTTAAAAAATGTCAGTGGCTAGCTAGTTAAAATGGGATATTGTGATTTCACAAGACTGTCTTAGAAGTGATCATTTGAAAATGTTCAATTTGAAAAATGTGCACTTAGAGAAAATATAAAAATAAAGTGTTGCATATTGATATTTATCTGTTTCTATATGTATTTATTGTGAGAAATCATTAAGATGATCAGTGTTTCCACAAAGATAAATATCATTAATTATTAATAGTAACAGAGTTAAAGGTAAATTGAGCAAATTGGCTATTTCTGGCAATTTATTTAAGTGTGTATCAAACTGGTAGCCCCTGCGATGAGGTGGCGACTTGTCGAGGGTGTACCCCGCCTTCCGCCCGATTGTAGCTGAGATAGCTCCAGCGCCACCCGCGACACCAAAGGGAATAAGCGGTAGAAAATGGATGGATGGATGGATTAATAATAACATAGAGTTAAAGGTAAATTGAGCAAATTGGCTATTTCTGGCAATTTATTTAAGTGTGTATCAAACTGGTAGCTCCTGCGATGAGGTGGCGACTTGTCGAGGGTGTACCCCGCCTTCCGCCCGATTGTAGCTGAGATAGCTCCAGCGCCACCCGCGACACCAAAAGGAATAAGCGGTAGAAAATGGATGGATGGAAACTGGTAGCCCTTCGCATTAATCAGTACCCAAGAAGTAGCTCTTGGTTTCAAAAAGGTTGGTGACCCCTGCTCCAGGGAGTCACGAGGGTGGCACTAAAGAGCCACGTGCGGCTCGAGAGCCGCGGTTTGCTGACCCCCGCACTAGATAGAGGCCGCGTACCACAGAGCTTGAGAATGTCTGGTTTAGGTAATACGTGGTGAAAGCTTCCCAATCAAGTCTTTACTTTAGGCCTATAGATAGTCAAAGGGCAAAACCTTCTGATTGGTGGAAACCCTGTTCGTGTTCATTATTGACCATTAATACTTTAGTTCCATAACAAAAATACCGGTGTGAACGCTAAGCAGGCTGTGTCAAAGTATGCACGCAATCTTGAACGCAGCCTGATACAGTAGTATACTTTTATGTTGGGTGCATGCGTGTTGTGTTCGGGTGCTCGATGTGAATAGATGAAAAAGCACATATTTTTTCCGAGCATGGAGTCGAGACGAAATATTGCAGACAAGAATCAAACGGCTTTTCTTTTGGCCTTCAAAGACCATGTCAGCGTTTACTACCTGAGTCCACTTTCCCTGCACTATAAATCAGAGAGAGACAATCCCTGACGTGTCTCACGGGACACCAACGAGTGGTTCTTCTTCTGTTTACCCAGAAATCCCATCCTCCTGTGCGGCTTCCTGCTCTCCTGAAGTGAGACATCCTCTCCTGCATGAAGCGAGACACGACCGCGTGGATGCCGCTCTGGCCGAGGCCATGTCGCCCAGTTACAACAACACCATCATGCTGGTTTCCTCCCAGCAGCCCACCCCCCAAACGCCGGCCCTCATCCCGGGCAGGAGCAACAGACCAAGGAGGACTTCTGCGTTCACAGTGTGGCCTGGATGGGTGAGACAATGAGGGCTTTGCTTGGAGGGGAAAAACTCCATGACTGTTTATGCAAATGAGGTGGTAGGATGCAGAGAGGGGGACAAAATTAAGGGGACACCGATGGGGGCTTGGGGGGAAACCTCCAAAAAGCAACAACACAAGAGGGTCTTTTGAAACCCCCCTGGAAGGCAGCAGTGAGTGTCAATCAAGCGGTCAACGTTAACAATGTTAGGCCAGAGCGAGTGGGGCTCACGTCCCCCCCCCCCCCCCCCCCACCTTCCCCACCCTCTCGTGACCACATGAATCCGGCTATGGTGACAGCTCGCCATCCTGTAATTTGCCAATTTGCACGCGTGTCGAAAAGCCAGGCCATCGTGAATGATGTCGGGGATCGGACGAAAAAGAAGCTCAAGAGATGGTCAACAGGGGCGTGGCCGGGGGAGTGGGTGGCTTAAACAGGAAGACGGGATGCAGGGAGCAAGGTAGGGTAGTAACGTGCAGCATTTATTCAGTTACATTTACTTAAAGGGGACCTATTATGATTTTAATCTACTTTTAAAAAGACTACCTGTTGTCTAGATTATACGTATTGGATATGTTTTGGCTACTTATGCGTAAATTATGCTTCACAGTCACTTTTATAACCAGCTTTTTTTAACCTCTCTACAAGATGTTCGATTCTGGACGCGTATAATATATATATATATTTTTTTTTTAATGTACACTGTTTAAATATCATGCAAAACCAACTTTTCTTACCTATTGGTATCTTTTGTTGTGTATTTAAAGGGGAACTGCAATTTTTTTTTTTTTTTTTGCTTATCATTCGCAATCCTTATGTAGGACAAGAACACATATGTTTTTATTTTTTATGCATTCTAAATATTAAATAAATGCGATCAAAAGTCTGCTTACAATGGAGCCTATGGGGATAGCTCTATCCTGCCCATAAATCCCTTTATAAAATATCCAAACACCTCAATTAAGGTTGTATATACATTATGTAATGTAATAATAGTTAATGTAATAATGGGCAAATTTATAATAACATTTAATATTTATGCATTTTGATAATTTTAAGCATACGCGGCGCATTCATTTCCAAAACGCATCACAATGTTCGCTTTTTTCCCCAACTACATCATTGATTATTACTCACTTCAGATTTTATGAGAACCAACAAACAAACAAAAACATCACTTACTCTACAATGTCTGCTGTCATTAGGATGCCGACTGCTACGATGTTCATATATTCCCATTAAGAATAAAACAAAATAAAAAATCATAATCCTTGCGAAGAACAAAGCGTGTTTTCATTGCCGGGTCTAAATTGGCTGTCAAAGTTAAGTTAAAGTTAAAGTACCAATGATTGTCACACACACACTAGGTGTGGCGAAATTATTCTCTGCATGTGACCCATTACCCTTGATCACCCCCTGGGAGGTGAGGGAAGCAGTGAGCAGCAGCGTTGGCCGCGCCCGGGAATCATTGTTGGTGATTTAACCCCCAATTCCAACCCTTGATGCTGAGTGCCAAGCAGGGAGGTAATGGGTCCCATTCTTATAGTATTTGGTATGACTCGGCCGGGGTTTGAACTCACAACCTACCGATCTCAGGGCGGACACAAAGTGTACTTACATGTCAGAATACATCCTCATCCTTCTACTATCCAGGTGAGAGGCATGATTTATGATCTACAATAAACGTTCACGAGCAAAGGACGCAAGGAAGCAGTTCACCACTCGATAATGTAAACATAGGCACACACGCTAGTGATCACTGTGCCACTATAAATAATGTGTCTACGTTAGCGCTTATAATAACAATATCACTAATACTTGGTTAATATTCAAGTCACAAAATATAAATGGAGTATTGTTGGCACTTTTTGGATGTTTTTTTATTGGGTTTTATAGGCGGAATGAAGGACCTCCCATTGGGTTTGCTGTAAGCGGTCTTTTATTTACGTTTATTTGAGTTAGAACGCATTAGAAAGAAAAAAACATCTGTCGTCATGTTTTTTCATATTGATTGTGAAAAATACGCAAACATCCCAAAAAAAAATGCAGTTCCTCTTTAAAAAATGCAGTTCCTCTTTAAGAGCTGCATACAGTAAGTCCCTAAAATGTCAAATCAAACTGTGGAGGCATTGCAAAGATATTTATAAAAATATCCTTCTTTCAAATTCCCTCTAAACGGTCCGTTTGGAATTTTGTTCATGTGTGACGTTTTTTTTCCATGTGTGATGTCGGCGGATTATCCAAATATGGTAGAAATTTACCAACACATCCTTGCGCGAGTCAGGCTATTTTAATTTGAGTAAAACTGGCTGTGCCACATCCACGATAAAACCCAACGAAGGAAAAGGCTCTGTTGTTGGTTTATTTTTTAGTCACTAAACACATTTTCAGCCTCTGAAGTAAAACGTTTCTTAATTTTAACTTTTATGAACCGTGACAATGTACATTCAATTGTGAGGAAGTGGCTTTGAGTGTGTGTCAAGAAGAGTCCTGCATTACCAACACATTTTCACAAAAAGATTGACTTTGCAAAAAATTACTTTAAATGGCAGACTCGATGACTACTATTTATGGCAAAGGAGGAGACAATGAAACGGTAAGTAATAACATGGATGGGGCGGTACAGCTCGGTTGGTAGAGTGGCCGTGCCAGCAACTTGAGGGTTCCAGGTTCGATCCCCGCTTCCGCCATCCTAGTCACTGCCGTTGTGTCCTTGAGCAAGACACTTTACCCACCTGCTCCCAGTGCCACCACACTGGTTTAAATGTAACTTAGATATTGGGTTTCACTATGTAAAGCGCTTTGAGTCACTAGAGAAAAAGCGCTATATAAATATAATTCACTTCACACTTCACAACAGTAGGTTGGAAATGTGTGAAGGATACATTAGCAATGTTAGCTCGATTTGTTGTATAGCTATCTTAGCCTTCTACTGTAAGACAACAGCGCTACCGTCCTGTGGCAAAATAAAGATTGATTTTCCTAAAAACTACTTTTAATTAGATCAATGTTTGCTGTGTTTGGCAATTATAATCTGTTATTACTTTGGCGATGTAGCTCGTAGCTTGGCTTACTGTATAGCCGGCATAACCTCCGTTGTTTACAAGTGGTCAAAGCAGCAGAAGCGAAAGTATTAACATGATATAGAATAGAAAAGCATTGTATTGTCAATATACACATGTGTATGTCCAGACTTTAGCATTGGAGCGAGAAAGACTGTAGCAGTTTAATCTTAGCCAGCGTATCCTACCAGTAATGTCCGGCCGGTTTTAAGAGCCGACCCGCTCTGGTCCCACTATAGCAGGGGTCGGCAACCTTTACCAGTCAAAGAGCCATTTTGACCAGTTTCACAAATTATAGAAAACAATGGGAGCCGCAAACATTTTTGGAAATTTTAAATGAAATAACATTGCATACAAAGTTTTTTTTTTGCTTTGTGCTATGTATAATCCAGGGGTCTCAGACTGCCCACACCTTTATATGGAATTTGAAAGGTGGTGCGGCACGCGGATTTTAAGTTTATGGCACTTGTCAGCGTCATGTGTGCCGTGATGGTACAGCAAACACTACAACCAGCGTGCCTGATCAGCCACACGTTGTATGAGGCTTCCGCTTGCTCACGTCGGTGACAGCAAGGCATATTTGGTCAACAACCACACAGGTTACACTGACGGTGGCGGTATAACATTTTTTTTAACACTCTTACTAATAATGCGCCACACTGTGAACCCACACCAAACAAGAATGACAAACACATTTCGGGAGAACATCTGCACCGTAACACAACATAAACACAACAGGACAAATACCCAGAATCCCATGCAGCCCTAACTTTTCCGGGATACATTATACGATACATGGCTCCGAGGTGGGGACAAAAGTCTAGTCAGCATAAGGGGGCGTGGTACGGAGGGCTTAGTTTGCATTTAAGAACAGTAATGTAACGTTACTCTTATTTGAGTTCGGTTTAGAATATCCGTCTAAAAATGACAACAAAAAACACCCATGCTAACGTTAGCAACAGATACTGCAATATTTCACTCCATAGAGTACTCTTTGCTGTTGTAGCCCATTTCTTTGCCAAGTTCTCCCTTTGGATAAAATGCATCTTTTTACCATAATGTAAATACAGAAGACCGCTTGTTTACCCTAATTGTCGTTGGTAGCATTTGTCATAATTGCACCTATAACAAATTACAAAACTACAAAAAAGGACAACATTGGCCATAAAGCAACAAACTCGCAGAACCTCCCAAAAGACATAAAGGAAGAGGCCCAACTTCATCTTCTATTTCCCTTGGGTTGAAAAGTAAATACCTTCCATGTTTCTATGTCCGCCTTCCAGCCTGCTCGTGAAGCTTGTATAAATCTCTATCAGGGAGCCAGCCAAGCTCGCGGCCGCTTGCTGCTTGAAAAGCATATAATAGTCTCAGGAAGCAGAAACACATTTTCTGGTTAGTTGGCAGCAAATGTCCCGTGATGGTCTGGGCTGGGCGACTATAAATGTTATTCATATGATTGGGGGGGTTTTTCACAAAAAGTCGACGTTGAGAAGTCGAAACTAGTGCACAAAGACTGACTTCCTACAATAATTGTGGCCCCGCGATCCATGGGGGCCCTGTTTTTTCTTGAAGAAGCACGTGTAAAATGTCCAATGAATGACAGGGCACTTCGTATGAATTTGTACAACATATTCCTGGTTCCTTTCTACTCCGTCATTGATAAGAATACAACACGATAATCATTGTCTCCCCTTGGCATAGTCGTATATAGACCATACTTGCCAACCTTGAGACCTCCGATTTCGGGAGGTGGGGGGTGGGGGGCGTGGTCGGGGGTGGGGCGGGGGCGTGGTTAAGATATATATATATAAGAAATACTTGACTTTCAGTGAATTCTAGCTATATATATATATATATATATATATTTATTACACACACATATATATATATATATATATATATATATATATATATATATATATATATAAATATAAAATAAAAGAAATACTTGAATTTCAGTGTTCATTTATTTACACATATACACACACATAACACTCATCTACTCATTGTTGAGTTAAGGGTTGAATTGTCCATCCTTGTTCTATTCTCTGTCACTATTTCAGAACACACACATTATACAAATATACATTATAAAATCAATAAGAAAATGGGAGCTCTAATTTGGGAGTCAGAATTAGGATCAGAAGTTCCTATACAAACATTGCACACTCACGTCGCCTTTTTGTATTGATTACTGCAGCTGTGCACTGGATTCATTCACAAATACAAACTACAACTCACAAAGACTTTAGAGTTAGGCTCCACCATCAGAATGTGTACTTAAACATATAAAGATCACATGGATATTATTCAGTGAGTTGATTCACCAAACCTAACCTGTTATACAGGAGGAAAAAGCACACAGGACGTTTCAATTGTTCACAGACTGGTCGCGCTCATCAGAATGACAAGACACTTCCGCTCTGCAGGTGATAGCATTCAATTGGGAAGAAACGCCCTACTGCCCTCTACTGACCAATGTGAATACTGATAAATGTGTAATGACAGCTCCAAAAACGAATTCAAAGCACAAAATAAAATAAATAAATCAACACAAAAATGTGACACATTATGGGTGGGTCACATATGCATGTACAGTAGATGGCAGTATTGTCCTGTTTAAAAGTGTCACAACATTGCTGTTTACGGCAGACGAACTGCTTTACGGTAGACGAAAACTTGACTGCTGTTGTTGTGTGTTGTTACCGCGCTGGGAAGACTTTAATGAAACTGCCTAACAATAAACCCACATAAGAAACCAAGAACTCGCCCTAGATCATTAGCTGTTTATATTGTGGGAAAGCGGACGTGTGAACAAGCTGTCAACACTTCACTCAGGTCCGCATGGAGCTAGAGGGGGCGTGGCCTCCAGCTCCGCCTGAATTACGGGAGATTTTCAGGAGAAAATTTGTCCCGGGAGGTTTTCGGGAGAGGCGCTGAATTTCGGGAGTCTCCCGGAAAATCCGGGAGGGTTGGCAAGTATGATATAGTGTGATCCCCAATTGGAGATTTATCAGGAAGGTTTGCAAATGTATGTTTTATTTAAAAAATTGTTTTGCAAAAAAAATTTTTTTAAATGTTGTGACAGTTTCTGGGACGGCAGGGTCACATATTACTGTGCAGATCGTTCTCCCAAGATGCAGCAGGAACTCTGGAGGCAAGGTGCAGGTGAGACAATGATTTATTGTCCATGAATCATGCAAAAATACAAAAAGACAGAAAAGCGTGCCGATAGCGTGGGAGCTATGGCGAAGCTTAGCACAGGAACAGGAATCAAAGATCGTAAAAATACTTAACGTGACGTATTGCATGGAAGCAAATAGTAGACGTCGTCACTGTTGCGTAGTGCAAACAAAAGCACCAGAGGACGGAATGAATAGCTCTCTGATTAGTGCCCAGAAATAGGTGAGCGTCTCGAACACTAATCAGAGGCAGGTGAAAACAATCTGCTGTCATGGCAACTAAAACACAAAATAGGGGTGCTGAAACTGAAATTATACAACAAGTGAATCAACATGTACCGTATTTTCCGCACTATAAGGCGCACCGGATTATTAGCCGCACCTTCAATGAATTACATATTTCATAACTTTGTCCACCAATAAGCCGCCCCGGATTATAAGCCGCGCCTACGCTGCGTTAAAGGGAATGTCAAAAAAACAGTCAGATAGGTCAGTCAAACTTTAATAATATATTGAAAACCAGCGTTCTAACAACTCTGTCCCAAAATGTACGCAAATGTGCAATCACAAACATAGTAAAATTCAAAATGGTGTAGAGCAATAGCAACATAATGTTGCTCGAACGTTAATGTCACAACACACAAAATAAACATAGCGCTCACTTTCTGAAGTTATTCTTCATTCGTAAATCCTTCGAATTCTTCGTCTTCGGTGTCCGAATTGAAAAGTTGCGCAAGCGTGGGATCCAAAATGGCCGGTTCCGTCTCGTCGAAGTCATCGGAGTCAGTGTCGCTGTTGTTGTCCAGTAGTTCTGTGAATCCTGCCTTCCGGAAAGCTCGGACCACAGTTGTGACCGAAATATCTGCCCAGGCATTTACGATCCACTGGCAGATGTTGGCGTATGTCGTCCGGCGCTGTCTGCCCGTCTTAGTGAAGGTGTGTTCGCCTTCGGTCATCCATTGTTCCCACGCCGTTCGCAGTCGTGATTTGAATGCCCTGTTGACACCAATATCCAGCGGTTGGAGTTCTTTGGTTAATCCACCCGGAATGACGGCGAGTGTTGTATTTGTGTGCTTCACTTGTTTTTTGACACCATCTGTGATGTGGGCGCGCATAGAGTCGTATATCAACATGGACGGAGCTGTGTGAAAAAAGCCACCCGGCCTCTTCGCGTAAACTTCCCTTAACCACTCGCTCATCTTTTCTTCATCCATCCATCCCTTCGAGTTAGCTTTTATGATGACGCCGGCTGGAAAGGTCTCTTTTGGCAAGGTCTTCCTTTTGAATATCACCATGGGTGGAAGTTAGCATGGCAAGCTAGAACCACAGTGAAGGATGACTTCTCATTCCCTGTGGTGCGAATATTCACCGTACGTGCTCCCGTTCCACAGTGCGGTTCACAGGAATATCAGTTGCTGTGAAATACGGTAGTAATCCGTGTGCAGATGGAGAGATTGCGTCTTTTTATGAACCGGATCCTTGTCGCTTAGTAGGAGCCATTTTGTGGTCTTTACAGATGTAAACAGGAAATGAAACGTACGGTGATATCCGCGCGTTTTTTCTTCTTCTTCCGGGGGCGGGTGGTTGCTTACAGTAGAAGAAGAAGCGCTTCCTGTTCTATGGGGGCGGGTGCTTTCCTTGGCGGTTGCTTGCGTAGAAGAAGAAGCGCTTCTTGTTCTACCGGGAAAAAAGATGGCGGCTGTTTACCGAAGTTGCGAGATCGAAACTTTATGAAAATGAATCGTAATAAAGCGCACCGGGTTATAAGGCGCACTGTCAGCTTTTGAGAAAATTTGTGGTTTTTAGGTGCGCCTTATAGTGCGGAAAATACGGTACACAAACTATGATCCGAGCAACGGACCATGACCGTTTCATTTCCATTTTTTTTTGTTTTGCAACAAATTCAAGTAAAATTCAAAAAGTGGGGAAAAACTTGTTGTAATGGGCAAGAGGGCTCTAAATAAAAATCTGGGCCCCAATTTAGCCCTCTGATTGTGGCCTCAACACTCCAGCGTGTCATTTGCTGGCTCTGCCCTTTACACTTGTTTAACAATGTTTTTACTCCTCCAACAACAATCCCCGTCACTGATTAACATCTGACAAAAACGCCGCCTGGACTCTTTAGGCTGCGGGAGATCCTCAAACCATCCGTGAAAGCGAAAAATGAGAAGCAATTTGGCCCGGAACACTTGGCCATTAGAATGGCTATTTACCACGAGCGTTGTCGCTCTAATAGCGTAGACCTTTAAATGTCTCACAAAAGTCATCTTGCCTGGGGTACACTTCATTGCATTTCCTTACATCCGGCCATTCAATCTGTCTTGCGTTATTCGGCGTTTTGCCCAAAGCTGATGCAGTTTGTGCTTGTAATTATTTGAAGGGGTCAGGATCGCAATGTGAAGACTCAGCATGAATGTTAACTAAGGGGACTATTTAGTTAAGTGTAGTGTAGAATTGTTCATATATTAGGATTAAGGTTGCAAAATTGTGCGGATATACAGTGGTACCTTTACTTGAGAGTGCCCCAACTTAGGAGTGTTTTGACAAAAGATCTGTCTCTTGGATAATTTTTAGGCGTCCATGATAACGTTGCTTGGATGGCAACATATGTTGCTCCAAAACCTGCATGCACCTTTCAGCATTGAAGTGAAGTGAAGTGAAGTGAATTATATTTACATAGCGCTTTTCTCTAGTGACTCAAAGCGCTTTTACATAGTGAAACCCAATATCTAAGTTACATTTAAACCAGTGTGGGTGGCACTGGGATCAGCTGGGTAAAGTGTCTTGCCCAAGGACACAACGGAAGTGTCTAGGATGGCGGAAGCGGGGATCGAACCTGGAACCCTCAAGTTGCTGGCACGGCCACTCTACCAACCGAGCTATGCATTAAAGGGGAACATTATCACCAGACCTATGTAAGCGTCAATATATACCTTGATGTTGCAGAAAAAAGACCATATATTTTTTTAACCGATTTCCGAACTCTAAATGGGTGAATTTTGGCGAATTAAACGCCTTTCTATTATTCGCTCTCGGAGCGGAATCAATCCGCCATTTTCTCACTTTCGTCGGTGTGTTGTCGGAGGGTGTAACAACACGAACAGGGACGGATTCAAGTTGCACCAGTGGCCCAAACATGCGAAAGTGGCAAGAAATTGGACGAAATTTGTTCAAAATACGAGGGTGTGGGAGAAGCCGACAAAATGGTCAGTCGTTTGTTCCGCACACTTTACCGACGAAAGCTATGCTACGACAGAGATGGCAAGAATGTGTGGATATCCTGCGACACTCAAAGCAGATGCTGACATCAACTCCAAAACTGGACAGATCAGCTTTCAGGAAAAGAGAGCGGATGAGGGTATGTCTACAGAATATATTAATTGATGAAAACGTTATTCATTACTCACGGTTTTACGTAAATGATTATACATAAACTGTGTTTACCAATAATTTAGCTTAAAAACATTTTTTTTTTTCAGTCATTCGAGTACATTCGGGTAGTCTTGTGTAATGCAGTATTTTGTGTCTATTTAGGTGTGGTTAACCTGAGTGCTGAAATCGTGGAAAAATATATGTTCTTAGCGCGCCTGAAATGGGCTGTCTGCACTCTCAAAGTGCATGTTGTTGCCAATTGTATTTCATATGCTGTAAACCTAGTTCATAGTTGTTAGTTTCCTTTAATGCCAAACAAACACATACCAATCGTTGGTTGGAAGGCGATCGCCGAATTTGTCCTCGCTTTCTCCCGTGTCGCTGGCTGTCGTGTCGTTTTCGTCGGTTTCGCTTGCATACGGTTCAAACCGATATGGCTCAATAGCTTCAGTTTCTTCTTCAATTTTGTTTTCGCTACCTGCCTCCACACTACAACCATCCGTTTCAATACATGCGTAATCTGTTGAATCGCTTAAGCCGCTGAAATCCGAGTCTGAACCCGAGCTAATGTCGCTATACCTTGCTGTTCTATCCGCCATGTTTGTTTGTATTGGCATCACTATGTGACGTCACAGGAAAATGGATGGGTGTATATAACGATGGTTAAAATCAGGCACTTTGAAGCTTTTTTTAGGGATATTGTGTGATGGGTAAAATTTTGAAAAAAACTTCGAAAAATAAAATAAGCCACTGGGAACTGATTTTTAAAGGTTTTAACCCTTCTGAAATTGTGATAATGTTCCCCTTTAATGGTGCCTTCACAGATGTGTAAGTTACCCATGACTTGGGCACTAATACACCACCATACCATAACAGATGCTGGCTTTTGAACTTTGCGCCTAGAACAATCCGGATGGTTCTTTTCCTCTTTGGTCCGGAGGACACGACGTCCACAGTTTCCAAAAACAATTTGAAATGTGGACAGGTCAAACCACGCAACACTTTTCCACTTTGCATCAGTCCATCTTAGATGAGCTCGGGCCTAGCGAAGCCGGCGGCATTGATTGATTGATTGATTGATTGAGACTTTTATTAGTAGGTTGCACAGTGAAGTACATATTCCGTACAATTGACCACTAAATGGTAACACCCGAATACGTTTTTCAACTTGTTTAAGTCGGGGTCCACTTAAATTGATTCATGATACAGATATATACTAACATATATACTATCATTTCTGGGTGTTGTTGATAAATGGCTTTTGCTGTGCATAGTATAGTTTTAACTTGCACTTACAGATGTAGCAACAAATTGTAGTTACTGACAGTGGTTTTCTGAAGTGCTCCTGAGATGTGGTGATATCCTTTACACACTGATGTCACTTTTTGATGCAGTACAGTACAGTAAATGCTGAATAATGAATACATTGGTTCATAAAACTACTGTAGTTGTTCATTGTACATGGTGTTAAAATGTATTTCAAACAATACGTTATACCAACAAGTTCATTTTTCTTTTTAAAAATACCTTTTTAAATATTTAAATGGTGGTGATAATATGTAGAGGATACCAACCCTAGTAGTTGATGCAAAAGCTCTGTTGAAACAAATCTGGCCCACATTTCAAAGAGGTCTGCAGGAAATTAGTCCATCACAGGCGGAACTCGGCATACCTATCACAGAGCTCGGGTCAGAACCTCCGACAAAGTCTCGATCTGAATGCTCAAAGGCTGTCAGAAACTACCAACCCGATACAACCCCCTCTGGGTAAGATAAAGGATGTACCCCGACAGACTCGGTGACCTGCTCTGTCGGGCCTGAACGCACATTGCGGAGGCTGACGCGGTGGGGCTTGGAAAGGCACCGTCACTGGATATTACCCAGGGAGCCCGGGTGTAGAATCGGTTTCCATTTCAGCGTGACCTTTCTCCGTTCCCAACGGTGGTCAGATCCAGCGCTACCTCCTTCCTTTCAGAGCCCCACTGAGAGGCCTCCGCCCCTGCTGACGTCTCTCTCTCTTCATTTGTCAACCTATCCATCTCACTCTTTTGCTCGGATTGAGCGCTCCAACCCCCCTCAACAAAGAGATCACATTCCCATAGCTCATCTATCTTGCCATCAGCTGTCTACACAGTTCTCTGTGGTTGTTGATGAACATTACCTCTAAACAACTCCATATCTTGCAGAGAACTATCCCTAACCTCAGGATGGGAGTCCTCTCTTTTCCAACACCGGGGTTATTTTCAGCACCGACCTCGTATTGTTTCCTACTTTCATATTAAACCGTGTGTGATGACTTTGCCGTATGCCGACAATGCCGGGAAGTTGTTTATCAGACCGCCGACGGCCCCCAGCTCTGACACACCGTGGACACACCCTTGGTCTACTGCTGTTAGCATTTACAATATATTCCGCTTTTCCATTGAAGGGTTAACACCAGGTGCATACATGTTTAGAGAGCCAGCATCCCCTGCGGTGGACATTTGTGTTTTGCATAACAGGGCTACTTCTTTCCGAAACTTGTAACTCTGACAAACGTCCAAAACATTCATTTCCACTGCCGAGGACACTGGTTCTCAGAGGTTATGTCTACTTTTTTTTTAATTATTTTTTATTATTTTTTTTTTTTTTTACAGCGATCTGGTATATAACCTGGTATTTAACTAATTTGTATTATTTAAAAAAAAAACAATTTGGGATTATAAAGTAGTTAAAGTTAAAGTTAAAGTACCAATGATTGTCACACACACACTAGGTGTGGTGAAATTTGTCCTCTGCATTCGACCCATCCCCTTGATCACCCCCTGGGAGGTGAGGGGAGCAGTGGGCAGCAGCGGTGCCACGCCCGGGAATCATTTTTGGTGATTTAACCCCCAATTCCAACCCTTGATGCTGAGTGCCAAGCAGGGAGGTATGGGTCCCATTTTTATAGTCTTTGAAATGACTCGGCCGGGGTTTGAACTCACAACCTACCGATCTCAGGGCGGACACTATAACGACTAAGCCACTGAGTATATATATTCCTCCAAAATCAGGCCTCATATTGAGGTCAATACGACATTTTAATTCTGAATCACTTGTGTTACAGTAACACATGCAAATGATGAGTTGCAGAAAAAAAAAACAGTTCGGTAAATTGACTCATTATAGTAAAAACATGTGAGAATTGCATTATTTTCAGCTTTTGCGATTGTACACTGCAAAAACTGAAATGTAGGTAAGATTAAATATCTCAATTAAGGGTGATATTTGCTTATTTTCTGTCTGATAAGATAATTCTTCTCACTAAGCAGATTTTATGTTAGAGTGTTTTACTTGTTTGAAGGGTTTTGGTCCTAAATGATCTCAGTAAGATATTACAGCTTGTTGCTGAGATTGTATGACCTATATTGAGTAAAACATGCTTGAAACTAGAATATCAACTGTTGCAAAGCTGTGTCATCAACACTCACAAGTATAAAACTACTTTTTTAAAGTAATAATTTCTTATTTCAAGCATGAAAAAAAAAAATCATGACTTTAACACAAATGTGTCTCATATTAAAACAGATGACAGCCAAATGGACTTTGCTGTTTTATTTCCAATGAAACAATAGAAAATATATACTCATATAGTAGTACAGTTGATGTTAGTGAGAATATACTTATTTTAAGGTATTGTTGGGTTCATTGAGGTTTTACTTGTTTTGGAAAGTCTTGACAAGCCACATTTTCTTGTTCTATTGGCAGATAATTTTGCTTAGTTCAAATAAAATACCTCTAATTTTTGTATTTTTTTTCTTGTTTTTGAACACTGACTTTTTGCAGTGTAGCTACTGGGATTCGGCTGTTAGCCTTAAAAAGATGGGCCATGTTACTCCCTCGTATCACTGGTTTGTTGATAAACTCCGCCTACTATGTAAAAGTATGTAAATGTTTACATTTTGGTCACATACTCTAAATGTGCCTTTTGCTCCCTGGTTACATTATCAATATGATACATCACTTTTTTTGTTTGTTTCTCATGTTTGAAAAGGAGTAGGAAGAAGCGGAGGTTATTGAATCCTAGCCCTTTTCCATGTCATATTAATTACTAACACATTTATTCACTTGCTGTTCTTCATTTATACACAATTAACTTCACAAATAAAACATAAAAAAGTTCTCATTTAATAGATAGATTGGTTGAAAATTACATAATGAGATTAATACAATTATCTTTTTTTTTTTTTAGAAAGTACAAAATGTTTCTAAAGATTCTTCTTCTTTGTACTTAAGCGGGATCATATCAGTAATTTGACTTATTTGCTTAAGCCATTACATAATTTGATTCCACATAGGGATATACTAAACATTTTTAAGTGTTGTACATGCATACAGATGTTTTAAACTAGCTTTTTTCCTCTAAAGTTACATTTCTCCTCTTTTGTTGAGAAAATTGTTGTATATTCTTTGGTAGCAGGATATAGTTTGCTTTGTACATCATTTTAGCTGTTTGAAAATGCACCAAGTCATTGAATTTCATTATGTTGGTTTCAATAAATAAATAAAGAGTTTGAATACTCTCTATATCCAACATTATGTATTATTTTATCTATATATTATTTCCTCATGTTTAGTGGCCTTACTTTTTGTTAAAATAGAATTTTCCCTAATGTCATTTGTTGACGTTATAGAGACGTCCATGGGCAGTTTGGTTGTGTTCGACTATCCCTGAGTACCTAGGACCCTAGTCTCATTGAGGGATGTACATGTGTCTGAAGTTAAAAAGGTGGCCACCATTACATGTTTAATGCTTAACATGTAATGTTATGTTTTATTTTATCACATTCATTTAATAATATTGTTTGATTTGGGTTGTTTCGATACAATTTGATTTAATGAAAATTACCATCACCTCGTGTTTCCACATAAGCAAACCCAGACAATATGTCTCTTGTCTAAACAAAAACAAACACTACTGCCAGTAGGATTGCCAACTGTCCCTTGGAAAATGGACTTGTCCCATATTTAGAAACAAAAGTATGTGTTCTGTTTTAAAATGTCAAGGAATGCACTTTGTCTGGTATTTTTTATTAACATTAAAAATGAAAAATAGTGTGTAAAATATCAATAGAGTCGCCGACACAGATAGACAGACAACATCCACACACTAGGGTCAATTTAGTGTTGCCAATCAACCGATCCCCAGGTGCATTTCTTTGGAGGTGGGAGGAAGTCGGAGTAATCGGAGGGAACCCACGCAGTCACGGGGAGAACATGCAAACTCAACACAGAAAGACCCCAAGCCAGGGGATCGAACCCAGGACCTTCGTATTGTAAGGCACATGCACTAACCCCTGATACAAAGTGCTGCCCCTACCACAGTGACAGTTTTTCTTTAAAAAAAAAAAGAACAAATGGGCAAGTTTGGAGATCTTTATTGTCCAACAGGCAAGCTAGATGTGGATATCACGACAATGAGGAACATACTGACTTAGTAGTATTAAGTCAGTGGTTCTTAACCTGGGTTCGATCGAACGGTCGGTGAGTCGGCCTCAGGGGTTCGGCGGAGGTCAAAACACACCCGACTCATCGTGTAAATAAAAACTTCTCCCTATCGGCGTATTATGGATACGGAAACAGCAGAAGTCAGACTGATTTGCAAGTGTGTAATTTGTTGTGAGTTCATGCACTGTGTTGGTTTTGTTCTTTGAACAAGGTGATGTTCATGCACGGTACATTTCGTGCACCAGTAAAAAAATATAACTTTGTCTTGAATTTGAAAAAAACAAAACATTTTATTTTTCACTAAAGAAGGGTTCGGTGAATGCGCATATGAAACTGGTGAGGTTCGGTACCTCCAACAAGGTTAAGAACCACTGTATTAAGTGTCCCATGTTGGTTGTAAGATAATGTTTTGTTCTCAAAACACTAGCCGTGCACCTATTAATCAATCAATCAATCAAAGTGTATTTATATAGCCCTTAATCACAAGTGTCTCAAAGGGCTGCACAAGCCACAACGACATACTCGGCTCAGATCCCACACCTACGTTGTTGAACTCCGAAACATCTTCAACAAACAAGAAGAGTCCAGTTACTTCCATATAGCTTTTGTGGAGAGTATGAAACTCATTTCACACAAATAAAAAAATAAAAAATTAGGTCGACCAGCCCTGCTCGGTGTCCATTATTTTTTTTCCACGGAGCTGGCAACCCTAACTGCCGGTCCCATCCAAAGTTCTCATAGACACCTGTGACATCACTGTGTCCTGTCCAGAAAGTAAAGACCCTTCCCGTCTAATCACCCTAATGTTGTTTCCCCCCCCCCACATGTTGATAAATGATTCCATTGTGGTGTGATTATCGCAGTTATTCATAGCCTCTTCGCTACATTTGCTACATTACAAAAGAGCAGGCGCAGCTGCGGGCCTGGTTCGCGTGTTTCCCTGTCGTTGCGTATTAGAGGCGATCCTATGACATTCAGAAAGACTCTGTAATGTGCCTCGCTATATGCGTCATGTTATTAAAACGCTATTATGTTGACAGCAAGCGGGGGCCCGCCCCTGTGATGAATTAGCTGTGAGTCTGATTCGGGATGCTATTTCAATAATTAAATGCAATTAGCCAAATATTGGGATAATCTAGGATAGAAATTAAATGCATGTTCATTAATTTCTGTAAATAAGATTTCAGTGTTTGGTATGTCGAGATGATGCAGCCAGATTTGGCTCCTGGCGGCAGAGAAACAACAGAACGTGTTCTGGTGAGTATCAAGCGAATACAGTTGGGTTTTTTTTTTTTATGTTTTGGATTGAGAAGAATGAACTTTGAGTAATGTCTACTGTGCCTGCAAATAAACCAAATGTAGCTGATTAGTCTCACAATGTATGCCTTTAAAGTCACATATGATCTTAAACCAGGGTTTGTACCCATGATTTAGGTGATTAAAGCTATAAGACTTAGACTTCCTTTTTATAGTCATTCAAATTTGAACTTTACAGTACAGATATGAACAACATTGTGTTGCATTAGATCATGGTAGTGCAGGATAAAAAAGCAATAAGGTGCAGATATAAATGCATAGATTACTGTACAGATAAATATATTGCACTTTTGCATATGCATCCAGGTTTATGGATGTATGTTATATTGTCTTTATATTCCAGCAAGTTAATCCATTTTGGGGGGAATTGAGGAGAAAAAAGCTATAACTATACATACACTATATTGCCAAAAGTATTTGGCCACCCATCCGAATGTTTAGAAGCAGGTGTCCTAATCACTTGGCCCGGCCACAGGTGTATAAAATCAAGCACTTAGGCATGGAGACTAGAGATGCGCGGTTTGCGGACACAACCGCGGAGTCCGCGGATTATCCGCGGATCGGGCGGATGAAATTTAAAAAAATAAGATTTTATCCGCTCGCGGGTCGGGTCGGGCGGATTAATTAGATTTTTTTTTTTTTTTTTTTGCGGGTGGCAGTTAAACCAATTGGGAAATATATATACATAGTTAAATGTTGTTACCCACATACGAAAAACGAGCAGGCACCTGCAGCATATGCCACAACAGAAGAAAAAAAAAAAAGAGATGGACACTTTTACGGAGCGGAGGGACGCCTCGCCGGGGTCCGGGACCGAGGCTCCTTCCCCCGAGAGGGCCCCACCGGGAGCCGTAGCTGAGGCGATCCGCGAGAAGGGCCCGACGCACGTCCAGGGTCACTATCGCGCCCACCGCACCGACACCCCGCCTCGTCCGCTTTCGCCGCGGCCGGCGTCACGCGCAGCAGGTAAGCAGCTTACCTGCCCGCCACCCCCGTGGCCGGGGGCTCGTAACATGGGTCACTCCGCGCGCTCCGCCCGCGCAGCTTACCTGCTTGCTCGCAAAATGATTATTAGCATTCAGACAGGTTAAAATGTTGCTAAAACCATCACTTTTCTATCAGTCACAGTGACTTTTCAAAACAAAAATATTACAGCAAAAATCATATGGGTTGATTGACATGTTTATTCTGTAAGCTAACTTCAATAGTTTGAAATTATTTTGACAGTTAATGCCAGTTATCCTGTCAACCTTTCACAAGACTTCAATTTGTTAATTGAAAGTATAAATAGTATAAACACTTTTAACAGTATGTCGTGCTGTGAAATACAGCCGACAGGATGGCGCACCAAACACAAAGCAAGGCCATGCTGCAGGAGAACAATTAAGGACTTCTTTCATTTAAGGTTTGTGATAAACCATCAAACTCATTCGTTAAAAGGACTCTATAGTAATATAAAGCGAATTTTTCTGGACATTATCATGCAAGAAAAGTTTATTTTTGGGATCGCGATCACCGCGTAATGATTTTTAAAGGTTGCATTACATTATTAACTGTCCCATGTGATCAGCCAGTGCGATTGGAAGTCCATGCTCAATTATTGCCTCAATAAATAAAACTTCGACATTTATCACATCCAAAGAATCTGTTTGGGCGACGAAAAACGTTGAAAGTTTTCCACTTGTATCGCTAGCAACGGCATTAGACTTGTGTTTTTTTGTCCCAACGTGGTCTTTTACATCACTAATTCCTCCGTGTCCGATCGAAAAATCTTGTCTGCACAAGGTGCAATTCGCGTAGTTTTCACCCTTTTTTTTAAATTTTTATTAATATTAGATATATAACAACGGGCGGATGGCGGGCGGATGCAGTTCTGATCAAACGTTACATCGGGTGGATGGCGGATGGTTGACGACTTTCTGCCGCGGTTGCGGATGAAATAAATTGCCTATCCGCGCATCTCTAATGGAGACTGTTTCTACAAACATTTGTGAAAGAATGGGCCGCTCTCAGGAACTCAGTGATTTCCAGTGTGGAACTGTCACACCTGTGCAACAAATCCAGTCGTGAAATTCCCTCGCTCATAAATATTCCAAAGTCAACTGTCTGCTTTATTATAAAAAATGGAAGAGTTTGGGAACAGCAGCAACTCGGCCACGAAGTGGTAAGCCACGTAAACTGACAGAGAGGGGTCAGTGGATGCTGAAGCGCATAGTGCAAAGAGGTCGCCGACTTTCTGCATTGTGTCGAGTGTGAAATTTGGTGGAGGAGGAATTATGGCGTGGGGTTGTTTTTCAGGAGTTGGGCTTGGCCCCTTAGTTCCAGTGAAAAGGAACTTTGAATGCTTCAGGATACCAAAGCATTTCGGAAAAATACCATGCTCCCAACCTTGTGGGAACAGTTTGGAGCGGGCCCCTTCCTCTTCCAACATGACTGTGCACCAGTGCACAAAGCAAGGTCCATAAATACATAAATGACGGCGTCTGATGCGGATGAACTTGACTGGCCTGCAGAGTCCTGACCTGAACCCACTAGAACAGTGTTCCCCAACTACCGGGCTGCGGATCGATTGGTACCGGGCCGCACAAGAAATTAAAAAAAATATATATATATATATTTTTTTAAATTTATTTTTATTAAATCAACATAAAAAACACAAGATACACTTACAATTAGTACACCAAATCAAAAAAACCTCCCTCCCCCATTCACACTCATTCGCACAAAAGGGTTGTTTCTTTCTGTTATTAATATTTGTGGTTCCTACATTATATATCAATTGTCCGTGGGACAAATTTTCAAGCGTTGACCGGTCCGCAGTTACAAAAAGGTTGGGGACCACTGCACTAGAACACCTTTGGAATGAATTAGAACAAGACTGAGAGCCAGGCTTTCTCGACCAATGCGCTGTTGGAACGAATGGTCGAAAATTCCTATAAACAACCTTGTGGACAGCCTTCCCAGAAGAGTTGAAGCTGTAATAGCTGCAAAAGGTGGACCAACATCATATTGAACCCTATGTGTTAGGAATGGGATGGCACTTCAAGTTCATATGCAAGTCAAGGCAGGTGGCCAAATACTTTTGGCAATATAGTGCCGGTGCCTTGTGTTTTCTTTGGATTTTTGAGTAAATTCTCTGATATAACCTCCGATAGAAGCAGTCCTGCAGCGTGTTTACGTGTGCAAAGCTCGACAGACAGGTCTTATCTAAATGTCCACCATCAAGCACACAATGTTGGTCTTTTCTTGTATTTTAGCGAAGTTGTTTACGAAAACGTAAAAAACTGTAGGCTAGCAGCTACACAACAGCTAAGCACACAATAGCACACAAGCAAGACAGATGTGTCCTTAATTGAACAATATTGCCGTCTAAAACACAACATTTGTAAATATAAACCAGTAAATAATTATGGTTGTACTGTATATTACTTACAGATACAAAGTCTACAAGGCAGATGTGTATTAGAAAATATCCACTAACAAATCTGCATCATTTAACTTACTGCGTCATGAGCTTAACTTAATTCACTATTGTGACGAGCAGGTGTTGCCCAAAACAATTACAAAAAAATACAAATTAATTATACCACTTCCCTACAAAAGCATATCCGTCATAAGGTTGTTTTTCAAACCAACCTTTATTCTCCAAGTAATTTCACATGATCAAGCCTTTTTTAACATTTCACAATACAAAATAGTAAAAGTGTGTATTGTGATTTGTGTTGATATCTTATTGGATTTAAGTAGCACTAAGTAACTTTTCAACCTGCATAAAATATTTTCACAACATTTGGGACGATACATCGACTTACAACTAGTTGAATGACACCTCTGTCATGGCCTGAAGGGGTCTGTATCGCTTTTACTGGCACTTAGCGACTTTTGAGGAGGGTGGCAGGAACCCTGCCACACTAAAACACTACAAATGTGCTGACTTGCTTTACGACATACGTCTCTCCCCCGTTCTCCATTCGTTAAAAAAGACAGAGGTCGAGGCGAACGCCTACGTACTGCCAGAAAACTAAAAAGAAGAAGAAGACAAAGACAAAGAACGCCTACGTGCAATTACTGCTATCATGGCCGAAGCTCCAAAACAACCAAAGAAATGAAAAGTTTTATCTGTGGAAACAAAACAAGAAAAACTGAGCTGACCCGATTAAAAGGACAGTCAAGGATCTACTGGCCCAGCTTTTACTCGCTGGCGTGAGCTCAAAGTAGAAGAGGGATTTTCGGCCAATGGTGTCTTAGGTCTGTTCCTGCTTGGATATTAAGTAACTTTCGATGCTCAAATCAAAATGAAAATGCTAATGTTAGCTATTGGAAGTTTGCGTGGCAGCAATAAATAGGCACCAGCTTGATAGTTTGCTAGAAAAAACTCCAGTCTTTCTTTGCTTCGGACTTGCATCCGCCCTGATACATTCTTGGTAGTAGCGTCATGTTTGTAGCGGAATCCAAGATCAGTTCTTGATAGTGTCTGCTTTTTAACAACAGCATAGCCATTGGAGACGTGATATTTGTGCCAATATTACAGCGAACATCATGTCAGTTTGACGCTACATGCGCTTGTCCTCATGGGAAATGCGGTCTTCTTCTGGCAAAACACTACCGCTTTGGTCCACTAGTGTCGCCAAAATCAACCAAAACTGAAAGTTCTTAAGTGGGGTTTTTAATATCGACCAATATTCAAGGCTTCCATATTGGTATTGCATCTGAAGTGAAAAAAGGTGTATGGGGAGAAACTTCATCCTTCATACATTCCGTAATACATTCATTCAGAACTGTCAGCATATGAGCTGGTTTATTGGGCGTTTTAGGGGCCCTGGCCTGTTTCATTTCACATCCTTTTCAAACGAAATGTCTTTGTACTGTTTGTGCTTGAGTCAGCGCGTCTTTGCCCCAAAAGATCCAGCAAAGGGAAACTGTTTTTTACGTTCCTCCCTATTAGGGTTGCACGGTATACCGGTATTAGTATAGTACCACGATACTAATGAATCATATTCGGTACTATACCGCCTCTAAAAAGTACCGGTCAACCACCCCCCGACCCTTTGTCATCATCACGTCGTGACAATACTAATTTACGAGCAGAGGAGCATGTTCGGCAGCGCACAATCACGGAGTACTTACAAGCAGACACAGTGTGTAGACAGAAAAGGGAGAATGGACGCATTTTGGCTTAAAAAATAACGATAAAGGCGCAGTCGGCAGTGTTGTAACTAGGGATGTCCCGATACAACTTTTTCACTTCCGATACGATACCGATATAGTAGCCTTGAGTATTGGCCGATACCGATATCAATACGATACGATATAGGCACGAATCATACATATATTTATTCCTTATTTTGTTGTGTTGAATGTTAGAAAAGGCTTGATAAAGTGATGTTACTGTTACTGATGTTGTAGTGTTAAAACAGAAAAAAATAGTCAACAAGAGTAGGGTTAGAAAAAACTGACCCATTTATTATTAACCAATTGGTTACATACATTTTAACCTTCAACTTTAGAGAATTACCTCAACAAATCCAATAAAAACTATATGTTATATTTAAAGTGCAAAATAACCACTAATACCAACATAATTATACAATTGAATAGAATATATTAAAAATAAATTAGAAGACCCTGAAAAATAACCTAAATAAATCCAATTAAAAAAAAAAAAAAAAAAAACGTTTTAAAGTGCAAACAATTCAAGTTCACTTCAGTTATTTTTTTACTGTCAGCATATGTTGGAAACAACTGGGCAGGGACAAAAACAACACAACATTGTCCACTGTCCAACTGCTCTAAGTTAAGAGTTCACAGCTCCAGTTTCACTGACTGACTGTTCCCAAAACAATGTAGTAATTACTCTTAGTCTTCACTGAAGAATAGAGTAAACACAATAAACATATCACTCTAATAACAAGAGCATAACATGGCGTGTGTGATTGCATCAGCTGTGTGCGATCCCCTGAATTCACGTGCATGTAACACTGCTCTCTGCAGTGTGCAGTCAGTGTCCACCCAGTGCGCAGTCAGGCTCAACAGAGACAGCGGACGATGGTCTGAGCTCCAGATGTCTGTGGTGAAGCTTATAGCATTTGCCTTCTCCACGTGTGCGGCAATACACTTTTTAACCTCTTCGTGCATCTGGGGTATAGTTTTGTCTACAATGTAGTGGCGGCTAGGAATAATGTAGCGAGGTTCGAGGTGCTCCATTAAGCGTTTAAACCCGACATTACTCACCACCGACAGGGGCTGGTCATCAAGCACAATAAACTGGGCTATCTTTTCTGTTATGGCCATTGCCTTTTTGCTGTCCCGTGGTAGTTTGTCACGTCTTGCAAAGCTTTCGGCTAGCGTGGGTTGCTGAAGCGAGCCAGAGGTTTGTTGCTTCGCCTTGCTGCTCTCGCGAAAATCCTCATGTTCTTTTTTGTGGTGTTTTTTCAAATGTGCGATGAGGTTGCTTGTATTGAACCTTCCCGGTTCTGTCCCTCCACGGGACACTTGCGCCTGACAAATGTTGCATTTAGCGGCAACGTCTTTGTCCGAGTTTAGGTTAAAATACTTCCACACAGCACTACACTTTGCTGCAAGCACACGCGTTGTCGTTGTTGTGATCACGTGGGCTGTGCATGCTGGATCAGAGACGCTCTTCTTCCGCGGCCGGCACCAACGTTAATTAAGGGGCATTGCCGCCACCTACTGTGTTGGAGTGTGATCAAACCAGAGTCACCTATTATAGACGTGCTGCAGCGGTAAATGGACAACTTACAGTGGGGCAAAAAAGTATTTAGTCAGCCACCAATTGTGCAAGTTCTCCCACTTAAAATGATGACAGAGGTCTGTAATTTTCATCATAGGTACACTTCAACTGTGAGAGACAGAATGTGAAAAAAAAATATCCAGGAATTCACATTGTAGGATTTTTAAAGAATTTATTTGTAAATTATGGTGTAAAATAAGTATTTGGTCAATAACAAAAATTCAACTCAATACTTTGTAATATAACCTTTGTTGGCAATAACAGAGGTCAAATGATTACTATAGGTCTTTACCAGGTTTGCACACACAGTAGCTGGTATTTTGGCCCATTCCTCCATGCAGATCTTCTCGAGAGCAGTGATGTTTTGGGGCTGTCGCCGAGCAACACGGACTTTCAACTCCCTCCACAGATTTTCTATGGGGTTGAGGTCTGGAGACTGGCTAGGCCACTCCAGGACTTTCAAATGCTTCTTACGGAGCCACTCCTTCGTTGCCCGGGCGGTGTGTTTGGGATCATTGTCATGCTGGAAGACCCACCCACGTTTCATCTTCAAAACTCTCACTGATGGAAGGAGGTTTTGGCTCAAAATCTCACGATACATTGCCCCATTCATTCTTTCCTTAACACAGATCAGTCGGCCTGTCCCCTTAGCAGAAAAACAACCCCAAAGCATGATGTTTCCACCCCCATGCTTCACAGTAGGTATGGTGTTCTTGGGATGCAACTCAGTATTCTTCTTCCTCCAAACACGACGAGTTGAGTTTATACCAAAAAGTTCTATTTTGGCCCACTGTATATATATATATATATATATATACAGCCATTAATACAGGTAATGGCTGTATATATATGAGGAGACAAGAGAGGTGGAGAGTTTAGTTCAATGGCATGTACAGCCATTAAGGTCTGGAGACTGTATTGTATAGACTAAATACTTTTTTGCCTCACTGTATATCGGAGCGCTTATATGTCCGATAAAATCCGATATTCACTTTTTTGGCTAATATCGGACTGATTTCCGATATCAATATTGGATCGGGACATCCCTAGTTGTAACTACTTCTAAATCACTAATCCTCGCCTCCATGGCGACAAATAAAGTACGTTTCTTACAAGTATCATCCGTGCAGGACGAGAAATAGCTAAACATGCTTCACTACACACCGTAGTTCACCGGCGTCACCGCTAATGACGCCGTTCTTGAATGTAAACAAATGCCATAGGTGGATCTACACTTATCATCCATTGTAATGATACCAAGTACAGGAGCGTATCTAGTCGATACTACTACGGTTACCGTATTTTCCGCACCATTAGCCGCACCTAAAAACCACAAATTTACTCAAAAGCTGACAGTGCGGCTTTTAACCCGGTGCGCTTTATATATGGATAAATATTAAGATTCATTTTCATAAAGTTTCGTTCTCGCAACTTCGGTAAACAGCCGCCATCTTTTTTCCCGGTAGAGCAGGAAGCGCTTCTTCTTCTACGCAAGCAACCGCCAAGGTAAGCACCCGCCCCCATAGAAGAGGAAGCGCTTCTTCTTGTACTGTAAGCAACCACCCGCCCCCGGAAGAAGAAGAAGTGCGCGGTGCATGCTGGGATATGTGACGTTTCATTTCCATTTGTGTGTTTATGTAAAGACCCCAAAATGGCTCCTATTAAGTGTGTTGTCTGTCTAATTATAAATAATGCAGACGAGGCGTGTTAACTGAGTTCTCAACGTTTACTCACAGCGTGCTCATAACCACATTCTAACTGCCAGCATACAACGCTTCTCAGGGCTACCGCGCATGCTCGTAACTATCGTTGCATGCTGGGTAGTGTAGTTGTTATATTTGCTAGCTCATAACATCACAGTAAGAGACACGCTTACGCGCTTAATTCAATACTCGCCGTCATTCCGGGTGGATTGACAAAAGACCTCCAGCCGCTAGATATTGGTGTCAACAGGGCATTCGAAGCTAGACTGCTAACTGCGTGGGAACAATGGATGACAGAAGGCGAACACACCTTCACTAAGACAGGGAGGCAGCGCCAGACGACGCCAACATCTGCCAGTGGATCGTAAATGCCTGGGCAGATATTTCGGTCACAACTGTGGTCCGAGCTTTCCGGAAGGCAGGATTCACAGAACTGCTGGATAACAGTGACACTGACTCCGATTACTTCGACGAGACGGAGCCGGCCATTTTGGATCTCACATTTGCCCAACTTTTCACTTCGGACACCGAAGACGAAGGATTTACGAATGAAGAATAACTTCAGAAAGTGAGCGCTATGTTTATTTTGTGTGTTGTGACATTAACGTTCGAGCAACATTATGTTGCTATTGCTCTGCACTATTTTGAATTTTACTATGTTTGTGATTGCACATTTGCGTACATTTTGGGAGTGAACAGAGTTGTTAGAACGCTGGTTTTTAATATATTATTAAAGTTTGACTGACCTATCTGACTGTTTTTTTGACATTCCCTTTAGCGCAGCGTAGGCGCGGCTTATAGTCCGGGGCGGCTCATTGGTGGACAAAGTTATGAAATATGCCATTCATTGAAGGTGCGGCTAATAATCCGGTGCACCTTATAGTGCGGAAAATACGGTACATCTATATTTGTTTAGCATCACAAAATCTATTTTCTTTTTTTAAATTTGTTATATTATGTTTATAAACTCAGGAAATATGTCCTTGGACACATGAAGGACTTTGAATATGACCAATGTATGATCCTGTTACTACTTAGTATCGGATTGATACCTAAATTTGTGGTATCATCCAATACTAATGTAAAGTATCAAACAACAGAAGAATAAGTGACTATTAAATTTGAACAGAAGTGTAGATAGAACATGTTAAAAGACAAAATAACAATACATTTAAAAGTAGATTAATAATTCATTTTCTACCACGTGTCCTTAATAATGTTGACAAAATAGTAGAATGGAAAATGACACAATATGTTACTGCATATGTCAGCAGCTAAATTAGAAGCCTTTGTTTGTTTACTTACTACTAAAAGCCAAGTTGTTTTGTATGTCCAATATTTTATTTAAGGACAACCCTGCAATAATAAACATATGTTTACTGTACCGTAAGATTTATTTGTTAAAATAAAGCCAACAATGCAATTTTTTGTGGTCCTTTTTATTTAAAAAAGTACTAAAAAGTATTGAAATACATGTTTCGGTACCAAAATATTGGTATCGGGACAACACTACTCCCTACTATCCTCATCCATTCCTATACTTAAGCGCCTTGGTTTGCAAGTGATGTCCTTCATTTTGTTGCGCTGAACACCACCGGTTTCAGTGAGAGTTGCCCATTTCTGTGCATTCAATGTCAGCCTCTTGGATCTGAAGAAAACCTGCCGTCCAGTGAGCCTCGGGGGGGGAGGAACGGACGATCCGGTAGCCTCAAAACACCTCTCCTTTCATTCCCCCTCCCTCCCGAGCTTTAACACAAGGTATGTATTTTGGGAGAGACCCCCGGTGATGTGATGGACACGAGTGCTGTGTTTGAAATGGAAACCAACACATTCTGCCCTGCCGGGGAGGCACCAGGAATATCCCGACAGGGGACGGTGAAAAGGAAATGGGGGCGGGGGCGGAGAGAAAAGGCCTCTTTATTGAGGTTTTCCTTTCAAAAACAGGCACAAATATATAGGAACGAGCATTCCCATTCAGGATGTGTAACCTCAATAGAGCGCCGGCTTCTTTTTTCCTGGTATCGCTCGTGTATACACCGACGACACATGCTGCCTCAGATAACCCAATGAAAAAAAAAAAAAGACACGATAAGAGAAATGAATGAGAAGTGATACAAGCTTATCCTCTTGTGTGTTTCCACCTTCAGCTGCCATTTATTTCACACGCAAGTATAAAAAAAAAAAAAAAAAAAAAAAAAAAAAAAGGATGTGCTGCCATGCTAAAAGGATGATGCATACCTCCTCCTCCTCCTCCCTATAACTCACCTGCACTGATGGAGGCGAGTCACATCCTTCGCCCACTACTCATTCCAATGCATGTGTAAACAAGAGCCGCACTTATCATGTAGCGCTCAGATAAGAGCGGGTGGATGAGACCTCCAGAGAGATGGATCGCAAAAGGGGCTGCACCACCCTGCCACCTTAGGATAATAAACAGCCTCAGAGGAAGGGGTTCGGTTGGGTGGGTGGAAAGGGGGGGTCAGATAAGAGCCATCACTCACATCGGCCGCGCTGATAAGACACAGACGCACTCTGTCACCCTGCGTGACATTTGTTTTTCATTCCACTCCGGTCCGAGGGAGAAGTCAACCTGTTTCATCTCATCAGCGGACGCCGCTGCCTCACCCCGCTAACGTGTGTGCCAGCCCCTGACACTGACGGCGGCCTTGTGACGGACTACCGAGGAGTACGCGGGTCACTCTACTGTACACACTAAAAAATGTTAGATTAAAGAATAACCCAATTGTAACCCAACTGCTGCTTCAGAAAAGGACAAACCTCTTATTTGAGTTACCGTATTTTCCGCACTATAAGGCGCACCTAAAAACCTCCAATTTTCTCAAAAGCTGACAGTGCGCCTTATAATCCGATGCGCCTTATATATGGACCAATATTGAGCCACAACAAACCTAAACTTAATTTTCATAAAGTTTAGGTCTCGCAACTACGGTAAGCAGCCGCCAACTTCATTTCCCCCCGTAGAAGAAGTTCTTCTTCTATGGTAAGCAGCCACCAACTTCATTTTCCCCCGTAGAAGAAGAAGCGCTTCTAACCCAAAAATGGCTCCTATTAAGAGACACGCTTACGACGCAGAGTTTAAACTTAAGACGATCAGTCACGCAGTAGAACACGGGAATAGAGCAGCAGCGAGAGAATTTAACATACAAAGTTTGTAAACGAATCAATGGTGTTTAATTCGGACACTGAAGAAGAAGAATTCGAGGGATCCGTGGATGAGGAATAACTTCATAAAGTGAGCTTTACATGTTTATTTTGTGTGTTATGTTGTGTGACATTAACGTTTGAGCAATGTTGAGTTATTGATATTGTTATTGTTTCGAGTGTTACTATATTGTGATTGCACTAACGTTTGATTTACCGTAACAGTATCACTGTTTTTTACCTGTTTATTGAATCAGGGAAAAGTTCTCCTCCACTATGTGATATAAATGTTGCACTACATGTTATACCTTGCTGCTGTTAAAGGATAAACAAAACACCACGTCACTGACTTTACCTCGGGGAAAATAATAAAACAGCTGTTTATTCATTTTGGGAATGAACGTAGTTGTCAGAACGCTGGTTTGTAATCTATTAATAAAGTTTGACTGACCTATCTGACTGTTTTGTTGACATTCCCTTTAGCGCAGCTCCATCTAATGGATGCATAGGTGCGCCTTATATATGAACAACATTTTGAAATATGCCATTCATTGAAGGTGCGCCTTATACTCCGGTGCGCCTTATAATGCGGAAAATACGGTATTTTAACTCAACATTTTGGGTTGATTTTTTCAACCCAACTTTTCCGTTATTATTATTATTTAATCAAAAAGTTGAGTTATGATAACTTAATGTTGGGTTATTCCCAACCAAACTATTGTGTTAAATTATTTAATCAATCAAAGTTTACTTATATAGCCCTAAATCACGAGTGTCTCAAAGGGCTGCACAAGCCATAACGACATACTTGGCTCAGATCCCACATCAGGGCAAGAACAAACTCAACCCAATGGGATGACAATGAGAAACCTTGGAGGGGACCACAGATGTGGGGACCCCCAAAATAATAATAACCCAACTATTGGGTTGAATTTATTTCACACAAAAGCTGAGTTATGCTCACCACAATGTTGGGTTATTCCAAACCCAACTATTGGGTGGCGCAATTTAGAGCTCCTTGACCCAATAGTTGGTTAAAAATTATACATTTTACTGCTGGTTTGTCCAACTCCTTCCCAACTACTTATCAAAATTATTTTTATTCCATTAAAATATACTCAAAAGCAACATATGAGTGACATTTTTTTTAACAAGAATTGACGTATATGGTCATAGTTGTCACAGCGGGGTCGTATTTTACTGCGTGGATCGTTCTCCCAGGATGCCGACGGGACTTCAGAGGCAAGGTGCAGGTAAGGAAATTATTTATTGTCTATAAATCATGCGGGATACAAACAAAAGAGCACCAGCGTGCCGATAGCACGGGAAGCTAACGGAATAGCAAACAAGAAAAGCTTAGCATGTAAACAGGCAAACAAAAAGGCGAAGTTTAGCCCAGAAATCAGTAACTGTTGCGTGGAAGCAAACAAGAAAGCCAGACTGAGTGTGGCAAAAAGCATGGAATAAGTAGCTCTCTGATTAGTGCCCAGGAGCAGGTGAGCGTCCGAACACTAATCAGAGGCAGGTGAAAAAAATATGCAGTCATGGCAACTAAAACACAAACCCAGGGGTGCTCAAAACAGGAACTGAGGGAGTCAAAAACTAAACAAACATGACGGATTGTGACATTAGTAGTTCTATACAGCAGTGGTTCTCAAATGGGGGTACGCGTACCCCTGGGGGTACTTGAAGGTATGCCAAGGGGTACGTGAGACTTTTTTTAAATATTCTAAAAATAGCAACAATTAAAAAATCCTTTGTAAATATAAATAAAAACCTATCTTTTTTTCCAAATAGTTCAAGAAAGACCACTACAAATGAGCAATATTTTGCACTGTTATACAATTTAATAAATCAGAAACTGATGACATAGTGCTGTATTTTACTTCTTTAGCTCTTTTTTTCAACCAAAAATGCTTTGCTCTGATTAGGGGGTACTTGAACTAAAAAAATTCACAGGGGGTACATCACTGAAAAAAGGTTGAGAGCCACTGCTATACAGCATGCTCAAATATTTTCATGTACATAAGATGTGTGATTGTAAATAATGTTAATGAGATTAATCCTTAATAAAATACCCTTCAAGAAAAAAGTACCTTCTTAATAAAAAAAAGCCTTTTACCCAAAAACGTGATTCATAGTTTTGAAAACCCAGAAAATTAGTTAAAATAATACCCTTACAACCCAGAAAATGGATTGCTCTTCATAAAAATAACTCAAAAATGTAACCCAACACTCGCAACTCATAAACTGGGTTATCAAAATAACACAGCATTTTTTAGTGTGTAGCATGACTTTTACCGTTGCTACTTAAAATGGAGTTTAAAGAACAATTTGTACTCGGCTTGTGGACACTTGACACTTAAAATCTGCCAGTGGAGAGCATGTTTGGAAGAGGTGGACTCATGCATAAGCAAAAGCACATGATGGTAGTGCAACAGTGCGCCTTATAACCCGGTGCGCCTAATGTCAGAATAATTCTGGTTTTGCTTACCGACCTCGAAGCAATTTTATTTGGTACATGGTGTAATGATAAGTGTAACCAGTAGATGGCAGTCAAACATAATAGATATGTGTAGACTGCACTATCATGGCAATATGACTAAAGTAAACAACACCAACATTGTATATGTTCCATTGAAAACATAGAACATTACACACGGCACTCAAAAATATATCAAAATGTTTTAGTACGACTTTGATAAGCTATGAAGCCGCACCGTTTGATGCGCTTCAACATACAAGTATTGTTATAGTGTGTGTGTATAAGGTAAGACATATTATTTGTCGTTTTGTTTCGCAATATTATGCAAAAGCAACTTTTCTTACCTTCTGGTACCTGCTGATCTGTATTTGGGATCTGCATAAATCCTGAAAAATTGTGTGCGCCCACCTTTGTAGTCCGTGCCGACACCGTAGTCGATAAGCTTCTTCTTTTTGTCTATCTTCTTGTTATGGGACATTCATCCTCCGTTGTCGCTATTTGTAATATAAAGTAGTGTAAAGTTATTACTTAAATAAATAAATAAATGATAAATGAGTTATACTTGTATAGCGCTTTTAAATCTGTTAGTAAACTCGCCATGAAAACGCTAAAACATACCGGTGTAGTGAGTTTACATTATTCACCCAAGGAACTTTAGTTATTAAAAAGTTACGGTCGGACGGTTTTTCACGGGACACATTTCCGGTGTTGTTGTTTCCGGATGAGGAGATGCTGCTCTGTTATTGATTTAAGTGAAGTCTGAATGTCATTAAAACAGTTAGCTTCATCTTTTCACACTCCTTCCACTCCCGTCCTTGCACGCTACACCGCTACAACAAAGATGACGGGGAGAAGACGCTGCCGAAGGTGAGCCACGTAAATAAGACCGCCCACAAAACGGCGCATCCGGAAGCGACTGTCAGAAAGCGGCTTGAAGATGATCTGTAAAACATAATCCATGCAACATTTTGACCAAAGAACCACCATTACATGTTATGTGGACCACAAAAAAGTGTTTTACATTTAGAAAAAAAAAAAAATAATATGACTCCTTTAATGCGCCCTATAATTCCGTGCGCCCAATAAATGAAAAAAGATAAAAAAAATAGACCATTCGCCGGCAGTGCACCTTATAATCCGATGCACTATATGGTCCGGAAAATACGGTAACAGTGTTTTGGAGACTACAAATGCAGATTTATGGTTAATCTTGTTAATATGTTACTAGTTTTCTTCAGTCAAAGACACACTTTCCAAAAAACCGAGAACTTGCCAAACGGGAGCTTTAGTAGTGTTTGTGCTTCTTCAACAAAATGTGTGTTTAAAAGACGGGTATGGCGTTGTTAATAGCGTTTCTTCACAAAATCAACTACTTGTTTGATATACTTATGCAAATTTACAATTGTATGCAAAATGTTTGCAAATCCATCTGGATGAGGGCAATTTTAACACAAAGAACCAAAACACAAGTAATAGTTGAAAAAAATAAAACTGTTTTGACTGGTCTATTTCCGTTTAAATCAAAGTGTCTCTTAGAGGACCTGCAAATAATAATAATAATAATTATTATTATTATGATAATAATAATAATGATAATCACAAAAATAGTAATAATACACTTTCATTTTAAATTATTTCCTTATCAAAATGAATAATACTAATAATACTTTACTGCCTACTTATTGCAGTTGTTCCTAATACTTGCCGGGACCTGAGCTCAAATTTCGTCCGGTATATGTGCAAATGTGTACAGGTATGACGAACAAAGCTCCTTGAATCTTTGAATCCTTGAATGATCTATTATAATTTTGAATATGTTTATCTTAATAATAATAATGATCGTAATAACAATAATACTAATACGGTTTCATTTTAAATTATTTCCATATCAAAAGTAATAATACTAATATTGATCATCTATTTTAATTTTGAGTAATTTCCTTGTAAAAAAAATAATGCTAAAATTAACAATAAAATTGTTAATAATTATAAGGTTTTGTTTTTGTTTGTAGTAAAGACAAATGCAAAATCAAATATAAACAAAGTTTGCATGCTAATATTAGCATAATGATATTCTAACATTAACATGCTAACAAAGAAGCAGTTAGCATACTTACATGATGTCACCAAGTAAAGAAATGCATGGATTTTAGGTTCAAACGTATAAATTAGTTTAAATGGTAGAATAAAATGTAATAATTTACATGTACACTAAAATGCTAAAAAAAAAAATCCTACTTGCAAAATGGAGCAAATCAATGAAATCTATGATTACAGTACAAAACTGGCTAAAATAATAGCAGAAATTGTTAGCATTCTGACATGGGAACAGTTGGTATACTTGCAGGATGGGGCTGAGTATAACAATCCAGGATTTGTTGTTTTAAATGTACAAAACTATCCAAAACGTTAGCATAAAACATTGGCATTTTAACATGTAAAGTTAGTTTACTTGCAAGATGGCACAAAGTAACAAAGGCCATGATATGATATTTGTGTTTTAACATTTAATCATCACAATCTACTTTACTTGTGAATAACTCTATTATTATAATAAGAATAATTATAATAATAACAAAAACGGTGTGGGGGTCAAATGTGTGCTTTGTAAATATTGCAAGTAAATTTTTTGTATAATTATAAAGTGGTATGACATGAAGTGCTGGAAAACCAAAAAACAACATAATTTGCAGCAATTCCTAAGAAACATAAATCATTATGTATTTTTTTTTTTTTGTTTAGTCAGACGATATATATATATATATATATATATATATATATATATATATATATATATATATATATATTTTTTTTTTTTTTTTTTTTTTGTTTATTTTGTTTTTGTTTTTTGTTTGTTTGTTTTATAATTTATTTGCATTAATTTTTATTTTTATTTTTTTATTTTAGACTGTTCCCAAAATACAAAATAATTACAATTCAAAGAGCCCTGAACATGAAATGTGTGCTGTTTTTGCCAACTTACAAGCGTCCAATGAACATTTATGAGAATAAAGTGCTTTGCTCAAGAATAACATAGTTTCGAGTTGTGGCATGAAAGTGAATCCCAATGTCGTTTATGGGAATCAAACTTGAGACCACTAAGTCATAGACCATTTCAAACAAATAGTCCACAGCTGCCCCGGTAGTTACACATGTACATATTGTATGCAAGTACAAATGTTCCCACCATGACAACTTGTGGCTTCGATCCTGCAGTCTTGTTCACGGTCATGCAAAAGTGAAAAAACATAAGTTGTAGTGCTAAAAATAAAATATCCTGTCAAAGTACCGAGCGGGTAAAACAAGCAGGAAAAGAGCAATAGGTCTCAATCTGTCCCTGGCTGACCGTAAAAAGCAAAGTTGTACGTGAGTTATTGTGAAAACTCCTTGAACAAAACCTCCAGTTACAACTTGTAAATGATCCTTTGGAGATTCATAATTCTGACGCTGTGCAGGAAGGTACTTGACTTATTTTGTCTTTTAGCACCTTTAATTCCCCCAACAGGCCGCCCAATCAGAAGGGGCATACGGGGTCCATGTAAATCAAGCTGCCCTTGGGTTGCCTTTGCTGGGGTCACCTACGAGTCACAGATTTGCAAAAGGTATAAAACGCGTACTTTACGGCTATTCCCAATTGTTTTACGTGGGGACTTATGTGCATTGTATTACCGCTAATGAAGGGCGTAAGTTTTCACTTTATGACTTTAGGACCTTTTTTTTTTTTTTTTTAACTGGGAGTGGTCGTAAAACACCAGAAACGTTGCCCGTGTTTGTCACTGTGGTTCTTTGGGGTTCAGACTGAACACACACTGTTCCCATTAACCAGGCAGTGCAGTAATGGGGGCCTGTGGGCCGTGAGAGCGCTGCAGTCTCCTCCATCAACTCGAGCTTGACGTTCGGCAGACAAGGAATGAAAGAAAAAAAAAATACTTTGAATGAAGCCTGAGAGAGCTGGACATGAGGCTGATACTCGCGGTTACCTGCCTTGACCCTTGATTCTCAGAAAATATGTTTCTGTTCTTACTCACTGTAGGATCCTATAATGCATTTTCATAGCTGGAAACACCAGAGACTTCACTAAATAATCAATGGTTCTTTGAGTTGGAGTCAAAACGCTTTGAACGATATGCTCGCATTTATGTAATCCTCAAAGTTGTTAAATCTTTAAAGAAATTGTCAATGACTTACGGTCAAATACGTCTGACTTTGGTGGCCTTTAACTAATCTTGCTCAAATTTAACACACACATGCTTGCCGGTCCCCAGAAGGTGTGTACAACATTTCGTTGTGCTTAAGCCAAAACACCCTAACGTTACAGTTTAAAAACAGCGCCACTTGCACAGCGAGTAAATGCGGATATGGCCTGCAAAACTCGTTCTTTAGTTTATTTTTTAATTAAAAATATTTGTAAAATATATATGTATTTTTCCAAATCAATTATTGAGAATTGTGGTTCAGAAAGTGAATGTATTTCCTACTATATAGGGTACTACTGCGCACTACTGGGTACTACCGAGTTATATATGGTGCCACCCGGTCCAATAACAGATAATACCAGGAACTATACTCGGTTCTAGCGAGTATTATTGATCAGGTAGTACCAGGTAATACTGTGTATCACTAGGTATTACCAAATCCTACACCAGGTGCCAACAGGTACAATTCGGGTAGCCTACTACCAGACATAAGTGTGTATTGCCAGGGTACAAACCAGGTAATACTAGGAAATGTTCTCAGTTCTACCAGGTACTTTCAGGCATGATCAGATATTATCAGGTAATACTGTGTATCAGTAGGTAATACCAAATCCTACACCAAGTACAATATGGGTAGCCTACTACCAGATACAACTGTGCACTGCCAGGTCCCATACCATGTAATATCAGTAAATATACTAGGTACTGCCAGGCATGATCAGATACAATCAGGTAATACTGTACATCACTAGACTAACTACCGAGTCCTATACCAAGTTCCACCATGTACGATATTGGGGAGGCTATTACTAGGTGTACTGCCAATTCCCATACCAGGTCATACCAGAAAATATACAGAGTGCTACCAGGTACTATTAGGCATAATCAGGTATTACTAGGTACTACTGCATATTATTGGCTACTACAATGGTCTTTTTAGGGTGGCACCAATTACTGTAAGGCATTATTACTACTAGGTACTAATGCGTATAATTGGTTACTAGCAGGCACTATACCGAGTGGCACCAGGTAATACCAGGTACAATAAGGCTTCATGAGTTACTAAAGTGTATTGCTGGGTACTACCAGGCACAATGCCATGTGTCACCAGGAAGAATATTGGATACGGCCAGGTACTACTTTATTATTAGGTCCTTAACCAGCTAATACAAGGGTGCCAACAGGTACAACTGGATAATATCATGTTTTGTACTGGTTGATAGGTATTAGGCACTATTGCATATTACTAGGAAATAACTGGCGCTATAACGGGTGCCACCTGGTACTTTAAAGCATTATCAGATACTACTAAGCACTACTGCATATTACTGGGTACTACCAGGCACTATACCGGGTGCCACAATGTATGATATCGGGTATGACTAAGTACTATGGTGTAATACTAAGTCCTAAACCAGGTAATACTGCATCTCTTTCTGGACTGGAGCCTGCAGTGCCTCAGACTGGACGCCTCTCCAGAAAGTGGTGAGGACAGCGGAAAAGATCATCAGGACTCTCTTCCTCCTATCCGGGAAATCGCAAAAAGCCGCTGCCTGACCAGGGCTTAGAAAATCTGTAGGGACTCCTCCCACCCCCACCAAGAACTGTTTTCACTGCTGGACTCTGGAAAGAGGTTTCGCAGCCTCCGCCGCAGAACCTCCAGGTTCTGTAACAGCTTCTTCCCTCAGGCCATAAGACTCTTGAATGCATCATAATAACCCCAGAGATTCCCCCCAAAAACTGATTAACTCGCTGGACTATAAAGACAATATAACATACATCCATAAACGTGAATGCATATACAAAAGTGCAATATATTTATCTGTACAGTAATGTATTTATTTATATCTGCACCTTTATTGCTCTTTTATCCTGCACTACAACGAGCTAATTCAACAACATTTTGTTCTTATCTGTACTGTAAAAGTTCAAATTTGAATGACAATAAAGAAAGTCTAATTCTAAGTCTAAGTCTAAGTCTAATACCAGGTACTATATTGGGTACTATCAGATACATAAATAAATAAATGGGTTATACTTGTATAGCGCTTTTCTACCTTCAAGGTACTCAAAGCGCTTTGACAGTATTTCCACATTCACCCATTCACACACACATTCACACACTGATGGCGGGAGCTGCCATGCAAGACGCTAACCAGCAGCCATCAGGAGCAAGGGGTGAAGTGTCTTGCCCAAGGACACAGCGGACGTGACTAGGATGGTAGAAGGTGGGGATTGAACCCCAGTAACCAGCAACCCTCCAATTGCTGGCACGGCCACTCTACCAACTTCGCCACGCCGTCCCGATCCCAGATCTTACACTTAGTATAATGTACTAACTACTGCATATTACTGGGTACTACTAGGTCCTATACTGGGTGCAATCAGTTACTACAAGGCATTATCTGGTACTACTAGGTACGATTGCCATTTACTGGGTACTACCAGGCACTATACAGGGTGCCACCAGGTACTTTAAGGCATTATGAGGTACTACTGCGTATTACTGGGTACTACCAGGCACTATACCGAATGCCACCAGGTACAATATTGGGTACTACCATGTTGTAAACCAGGTAATACAAGGTACTATACAGTGTGTACTACTGGGTACTATCATGTCTTGTACTGAGTGCTGGCTATCAGGTGCTACCGGGTACTAAAACAGGTGCTACTGGGTAGTACCATGAACCATACCAGGTATAAATTAGTAGGGGTGTGTGAAAAATCGATTCGAATTCAAATCGCCATTCTCACGTTGTACGATTCAGTATTGATTCTCATTTTTCAAAAATCTTTTTTTTTTTTTTTTATTAATTTAATTTTTTTTATTAATCAATCCAACAAAACAATACACAGCAATACCATAATAATGCAATCCAATTCCAAAACCAAACCCGACCAAGCAACACTCAGAACAGCAATAATATCAACAACAGCATCAATATTAGTAACAATTTCAACATAGCAGTGATTAAAAATCCCTCATTGACATAATCATTAGACTTTTATAAAAAAAAATCAAAAAATCAAATAAAAATGAACAATAGTGTCACAGTGACACTTGCATCGCATCTCATAAGCTTGACAACACACTGTGTCCAATATTTTCACAAAGATAAAATAAGTCATATTTTTGGTTCATTTAATAGTTAAAACAAATTGACATTATTGCAATCAGTTGATAAAACATGGTCCTTTACAATAAAAGCTTTTTACAAAAATCTACTACTCTGCTTGCATGTCAGCAGACTGGGGTAGATCCTGCTGAAATCCTATGTATTGAATGAATAGAGAATTGTTTTGAATCGGAAAAATATCGTTTTTGAATCGAGAATCGAAAAAAATCGATTTATAATCGAATCGTGACCCCAAGAATCGATATTGAATCGAATCGTGGGACACCCAAAGATTCACAGCCCTATAAATTAGATACTGCTACTAGATGTTACAATTGGGTGCTACGAGGTACTAGGTAATGGAATGTTCGAAACTTTCCAAGTTGGTAAAATGTTTGTAATGTAAACCAGCGCCGGTCGAGCAGAGTCAAATCGAAACCATGTAGTAAATACAAATGTGATAGAAAAAACTACTTAAGAGATAGAGGTGTTTGCCTATGTATTCTTTTCTATGCGTGCGATAATTCATCAGTTTATTCCTGAGCTACATGAACGTAACGATACACTGTGCAAATCCCAGGTGGGCCCTTGTCAGCGCGAGTAATACCTGTCAGCTCACGGATGCTGTAGACGAGAGTGAAAGGATTGAGAAAGAGAGAGAGAGAGAGAGAGGGAGAGAGATTGACAAATCAAGCAATTAAAGAGGGGAGGTGATTATGTCATCATTTTCAAGTTTGATATTGACAAGGACTGAATGAATGAGGGATGAGGGTGGAAGTGTGCTGGGATTGAGGGATTGAAATATCCGACCGGGACATTCTGCTTACTTTTTCTTGCCGGTTCTTATCTGGCCACGTTCAGCCCTGTTAATGTGATGAGGAACAATATTTCGTGAAGGGCGGCTCAATGTGTCTCTCCTGTCGCCTCGCCGGGTCCTCATCTTTCCTTTGTATCACCTTTTCTCTAGCGGTGGGGGGGGGGGTTAGGTGAGCGAAGGGGAAATGAGGTAAGATAATCACTAGGAGAGGAACCCGTCTTTCTACCACTACCTCGGAAACATTTTCATATCAATAATCAAGCAATTTCTCCGCATGCTAATCCATCAAAGTGTGCTGAGACGAGGTTGGAATGGGGGGTGTGGGGGGGGGGGGGGATTAATCTTACAGCGCTTCCTCTTTTCAGGTGTGCCCCCTTTCTTCCCGCTCCATGGCAGTGGTTTGGCGTCGCCGCGTGCCGCACAAAAGCCCCCTGCCCTGTCAGCACTGATTGATCGGAGGCCCCGGCTATTAAAGGCGGGGCCTATCCATGATGCTCGACATCTGCACCTGAAAGGAGCACAGGTCTCCCGGTGTAGATAATGAAGGCGTGCTGCTAACAGCTTTTTGTCATGTGTATAAACGCAAAGTGCTTAGCTTTCACATGGAGCCTGCAGACACGCACAGGAAGATTACCATAATGTCTACAAACGCTGACAGGAGAAAATCCCGCTCTCTCATTTTTTTTAGATTAGTGGGCTTTTTTTTTTAAGGAGATGCACCTAAAGAACAATGTGTTTGCATGTTACCTTTTTATGTTTTCTAACCATCTTTCGAGCAGCAGCAGCATGTTCAGAATGTGTGAATTGTTGGAATTGAAGGGTTACTACCGTATTTTCCGCACTATAAGCCGCCCCGGGTTATTAGCCGCACCTTCAATGAATGGCATATTTCAAAACTTTGTCCACCTATAAGCCGCCCCGGACTATAAGCCGCGCCTACGCTGCGCTAAAGGGAATGTCAAAAAAACAGTCAGATAGGTCAGTCAAACTTTAATAATATATTAAAAACCAGCGTTCTAACAACTCTGTCCCAAAATGTACGCAAATGTGCAATCACAAACATAGTAAAATTCAAAATAGTGCAGAGCAATAGCAACATAATGTTGCTCGAACGTTAATGTCACAACACACAAAATAAACATAGCACTCACTTTCTGAAGTTATTCTTCATTCGTAAATCCTTCGAATTCTTCGTCTTCGGTGTCCGAATTGAAAAGTTGGGCAAATGTGGGATCCAAAATGGCCGGTTCCGTCTCGTCGAAGTCATCGGAGTCAGTGTCACTGTTGTCCAGGAGTTCTGTGAATCCTGCCTTCCGGAAAGCTCGGACCACAGTTGTGACCGAAATATCTGCCCAGGCATTTACGATCCACTGGCAGATGTTGGCGTATGTCGTCCGGCGCTGTCTGCCTGTCTTAGTGAAGGTGTGTTCGCCTTCGGTCATCCATTGTTCCCACGCCGTTCGCAGTCGTGATTTGAATGCCCTGTTGACACCAATATCCAGCGGCTGGAGGTCTTTTGTCAATCTACCCGGAATGACGGCGAGTATTGAATTAAGCGCGTAAGCGTGTCTCTTAATGTGATGTTATGAGCTAGCAAATATAACAACTACACTACCCAACATGCAACGATAGTGACGAGCATGCGCGGTAGCCCTGAGAAGCGTTGTTGTATGCTGGGAGTTAGAATGAGGTTATGAGCACGCTGTGAGTAAACGTTGAGAACTCAGTTAACACGCCTCGTCTGCATTATTTATAATTAGACAGACAACACACTTAATAGGAGCCATTTTGGGGTCTTTACATAAACACACAAATGGAAATGAAACGTCACATATCCCAGCATGCACCGTGCGCTTCTTCTACGGGGAAAAAAGATGGCGGCTGTTTACCGAAGTTGCGAGACCGATACTTTATGAAAATGAATCTTAATATTTATCCATATATAAAGCGCACCGGGTTATAAGGCGCACTGTCAGCTTTTGAGAAAATTTGTGGTTTTTAGGTGCGCCTTATAGTGCGGAAAATACGGTACTTGCTATTGATACACTTCTCAAAGACAACACCAAGTACTTTATCCAGTACTACTGGGTATTGATAGGCATGGCAGGGTATCAACCGGGTAGTATTACTGGGATACACCATGTAGAACAATAGTATCTGTTACAATGTACTAGGGCTGTACGGTATACCAGTACTGGTATAGTATCGTGGTACTAATGAATAAAAAACGGTACTATATTCTGTTTGAAAAGTACCGGTTCCTGGGCATGACGACGCGTTGTCACGTCATGACATTGCTGGTTTTGCGAGCAGAGGAGCATTTTTGGCAATCCACAATCACGGAGTACTTACCAGCAGACAATGTGTGTAAACAGAAAAGGGAGAACAGACGCATTTTGGTCTAAAAACTAAAGATAAAGGTGAAGTTATAACACTGAAACGCCCTCAGAAAGAGGTGCTTTAAGACATGGCTAACTAGCTAGCGACGAACGTCCATCCGCAGTTGGCAGTGCTTTAGCTACTTCTAAATCACTAATCCTCACCTCCATGGCGACAAATAAAGTAAGTTTCTTACAAGTATCATCCCTGCAGGACGAGGAATAGCTAAACATGCTTCACTACACACCGCTAACAGCAAGCTAGCACCCTGAATGTAAACAAATGCTGTGGGTGGATCTACACCTGACATCCACTGTAATGATACGAAGTACAATAGCGTATCTAGTCGATACGACTATGATTACATCGATATTTTGTATCATCACAAAATCTTTTTTCCTTTTTTTATCATTCATATTATGTGTATAAACTCAGGTAATATGTCCCTGGACACATGAGGACTTTGAATATGACCAATGTATGATCCTGTAACTACTTGGTATCGGATCGATACCTACATTTGTGGCATCATCCAAAACTAATGTAAAGTATCAAAAAACAGAAGAATAAGTGATTATTACATTTTAACATAAGTGTAGATGAAACATGTTAAAAGAGAAAGTAACCAGATGATAACAGTAAATGAACAAGTGGAATAATAATCAATGTTTACAGCTTGTCCCTCATAATTTTTTACAAAATAGAATGATAAATAACACAATATGTTACTGCATACGTCAGCAGACAAATTAGGAGCCTTTGTTTACTTACTAATAAAAGACAAGTTGTCTACTATATTCACTATTTTATTTAAGGACACAATTGTTCTTCGATTGCAATAAGAAACATATGTTTAATGTACCGTAAGATTTTTTGTTAACATAAATCCAATAATGGCATTTTTTGTGGTCCCCTTATTTAGAGAAGTACCGAAAAATATCGAAATACATTTTGGTACTGGTAACGGTACTAAATATTGGTATCAGGACAACACTACAATGCACTAACCTATACCGTGGACTACTATGTACAAACATACTATCAAGCATTACCAGGTACTAGCATTCACTACAGCACAAGACTATCACGTACTGCATGACTACAAAACACTGATAGGTACTAAATAGGGTATTACCATACATGACTGACCTAAATCAGGTACTAAACCAGGCATTACCAGGTAGTACTGGGTACTACCAAGTAGTACTTTACTGGGTGTTACAGGTATCAAACAAGGTACTATACTATTGTATCATGTACTATCACATACTATCAGGCACTACACCTTATGCGATTACTAAGTACCATACCCATCCCAGCAGGCACAAGACATTGATACAACGTTGATTATGCATACATGTGTTTTAAAACTGACTTTGAAACAATGTTGCAAAATAGTTGTATTTGCAAAGTGAGACAAAGTTGATGTCTAACGTTGGATCCACGTTGTTGGTTGGGAAATTACCAAATTTCAATGGTCAAATCAACGTCACAACCTGACATTGAATAAACGTTGTCAAAAAGCATGTTGTTTCAACATTGTATTTGTGTTGTAATATATTGGTTGGGAAATAACCAAAATTCAATGGTCAAATTAACGTCAAAACCCAACATTGATTATACGTCGTCAAAAAGCATGTTGTTCCAATGTTAAGTTTGAGTTGCTCAACATCAGGACCTAATTCAACAAGTTCTCAACATTGTTTTAATGTTTTGTGCCTGCTGGGATACTTGCCAACCTTGAGACCTTAGAATTAGGAAACATTTCAAAATTTCAAAAGGGAATATCTCTACTTTTTTGTAGCTGTATTAAATGTCCCTCTAACAACACAATTAAGTCAACATCAGGACCTAATTCAAGAAGTGCTCCCTATTGTTTTAATGTCTTGTGTCTGCTGAGCTGGCACATATCACTATCAGGTACCATGTAAAACTGCACACTACACAAGGTATACACCTTGTAATCCCAGGTAATACTGTATAGTGGGAACTACCACATAATGTGTTATGTACTAGACACCGAGTGCTACATCAGTTCCTACAGGACACACCAGGCACTAGCATGCGCTGTGCACTGCAACATACAGTAAATACTACCGGGTACTATACCTGGTGCGACCAGACACTATTAGGTACTTAACAGGGTATTACCAAGGACGGCCGAGCAATACTGGGTACCAATAAGCCCTACCGGGTGCTACTGCATACTATGCGGGGTTCTCCCAGTCACTACCGGGTACTACCAAGTAGTGCTACACTGGGTTACAATATATTACGAGGTATGAAATCTGGTAAAATACCATTACACCATGTAATATTACATACTATCAGGCATTACTGTACACCTTTATTAAATACCATACGGGTGCCACTAAGTACTAAAAAGGAAAGTAACAGGCAGTACTGAGTGCTATCAGGTACCATGTAATACCACACTCGACACCTGATATACACCTGGTAGTCCCACGTACTCCCTGGTAATATACAGGGAACTGCCACATAATGTGTTGGGTACTACAATGTACTGATAGGGCATAACATTGCACTGTGCTGGATGGTACTACTGAAAAATATTAGGTAGGACTATACTGTGTGCTACAATGTACTAACAGGTACGGAAGCAGGAACTATACCGTGGACTACCATGTAATATCAGGCACTACCAGGTACCGGTACTAGCATGCACTACAACAAAGACTATCATGTACTACAAAAAATACTAACAAGCACTGCTGGGTAGTATACCCGGTCTTCCTGACACTACTACCGTATTTTCCGCACCATAAGGCGCCCTGGGTTAAAAGCCGCGCCTTCAATGAACGGCATATTTCAAAACTTTGTCCACCTATAAGCCGCCCCGTGTTGTAAGCCGCATCTAACTGCGCTAAAGGAATGTCAAAAAAAACAGTCAGATAGGTCAGTCAAACTTTAATAATATATTAAAAACCAGCGTTCTAACAACTCTGTTCACTCCCAAAATGTACGCAAATGTGTAATCACAAACATAGTAAAATTCAAAATAGTGCAGAGCAATAGCAACATAATGTTGCTCGAACGTTAATGTCACAACACACAAAATAAACATAACGCTCACTTTCTGAAGTTATTCTTCATTCATAAATCCCTCGAATTATTCTCCTTCGTTGTCCGAATTGAAAAGTTGGGCGAATGTGGGATCCAAAATGTCGTCTGGCGCTGTCTCCCTGCCTCCCTGTCTTGGTGAACGTCACGTGTGTTCGCCTTCTGTCATCCACTGTTCCCACGCAGTTAGCAGTCTAGCTTCGAATGCCCTGTTGACACCAATATCTAGCGGCTGGAGGTCTTTTGTCAATCCACCTGGAATGACGGCGAGTATTGAATTAAGCGCGTAAGCGTGTCTCTTAATGTGATGTTATGAGCTAGCAAATATAACAACTACACTACCCAGCATGCAACGATAGTGACGAGCATGCGCGGTAGCCCTGAGAAGCGTTGTTGTATGCTGGGAGTTAGAATGTGGTTATGAGCACGCTGTGAGTAAACGTTGAGATCTCAGTTAACACGCCTCGTCTGCATTATTTATAATTAGACAGACAACACACTTAATAGGAGCCATTTTGGGGTCTTTACATAAACACACAAATGGAAATGAAACGTCACATATCCCAGCATGCACCGTGCGCTTCTTCTACGGGGAAAAAAGATGGCGGCTGTTTACCGAAGTTGCGAGACCGAAACTTTATGAAAATGAATCTTAATATTTATCCATATATAAAGCGCACCGGGTTATAAGGCGCACTGTCAGCTTTTGAGAAAATTTGTGGTTTTTAGGTGCGCCTTATAGTGCGGAAAATACGGTAGGTATTAAACAGGGTATTACCAAGCACAACCAAGCAATACCAGATACTAAACCGGGTATCAATAAGCACTACTGGTTGCTATCAGGTAATATAGTACACTATAGAAGATATATACACCTGGTAATCTCAGGTACTCCCTGGTAATATACTGAAGCTACCATACAATATGTTGTGTACTACCAGGCACAGGGTACTACACCAGTTGATCAAGAGCACTACCAGATACTACTATGTACCAGGCCCTGCCAGGTTCAACCAGGTCACCAGGGGGTTGCAGATGGGCTTGATGTCTGGATGCTGCAGTATTATACTCCCTAGTCTCCACTTTGCTACAGCACTCATTTTACCTGCGGCCCTCAGTCTCCTCTTGGATAAAATGTAAGAAAGTAACCACAAAGGCCTTGTTCTAACTTTCTCAATGTATTATGGAGTGAAGCTATTTGGGTACCTTGCAGTCGAAAGCAAACTGTTGTTTTCGAGCCTATGAGAACATAACAGGCACTTTTTAAAGCCAGTCGTGTTGTTGGAGGTACAAATCAGAGGCCTCATTAGCAGCACATATATCATCTCCCGTGTGCGATTTAAAAGAAGGACCGGGTCAAATCACTTTAAATACCTCGGGGGAAATCAACATTTGTCATTGCAAAGCAAACCTGCCTTTTCTCTCTCGCCTGGCAATAATTCATGCTGGAGTAGCGGCCCCATTCAGCTCTGCGGTGATTTTAATTTCACTCTTGCACTCGGCCGACTGTCTCCCTCCATTCATTGCTTGAACACACAATTGTCTCTTCCAATTGGCGGAAGCGATACTCACGACCAGCGGGGCTGCAGCCCTATCCACAGACGGCGGGGCATGTGATGCAAATGGCCTTTTTGTGGAACACTTAGGCGTGTGAAACATTGCAAATTATTCCTCTGATGTCCACAATTAAAAAGGGATTACACCCGTGTTGAACTGAGTGACGTTCTCGCTGGAAACACGGAGGGGATGATGTATTATAAATGTGTTATTAATGCGTAGCCGGGCAAGGTCGGGGGAAGTCAAGATGTGTGTTGAAATATGGATGTCACCCTCAAAGAGGCCCGCAAACGTTGCTGCAAGTGGACCCTCTGGACACACGCTAGGCTGATAGAATATTGATGTGTTTGTGCACCATGCGGCTTTTACATTTCTGTGAGCGGTCTTGCCATGCTAATGCTACGTGTAGCACCACCTAGGCTTAGCTATAGTCGCACACCTGCGGCTTGAAAGCCAAGACACCCATCACAAAAATGGAACCAGTTTGTGATGGCACACTCAACTCAACTCTTTCCAAGTGCTTGACCCTTACCAAGCTGTATACCCAAGATAAAATCGTATCAGTATCGGTTGGGAACATCTCTGCGCTGTTGACCCGTCTCTACTCGGGATGGTTTCCTGCTGACTCCACTATGGACTGGACTCTCACTTTTATGTTGGATCCACTATGGACTGGACTCTCACAATATTATGTCAGACCCACTCGACATCCATTGCATTCGGTCTCCCCTAAAGGGGGGGGGGGGTTACCCACATATGCGGTCCTCTCCAAGGTTTCTCATAGTCATTCAAATCGACGTCCCACTATTATTAATTATTACATATTATTAATATTATTTTTTAATTTTCCCCTCCCTCAGGGGGGGGGGCTCGGCGGGGCGGTTGCTGGTTGTTCCATCTCCATCGTTGGGGTCCCTGCGGGTGGGGTGGGTGGTTCCCGTGGCCCTGTGCCTGGGTGGTCCTGCGGCGGCCGGTTTGGGTGGGGTGGCCGGGGGCTGGCCTCGCCGCGCTCTCCGGGGGTGGGGGGTGGGCTCGTGGGGGCCCGGTTGCCGGTGGGGCGGGGGCGGTCTTCCCGTCCGGTTGCGGGGAGTCTCTGGGTCCCTCGGGCGGGGCGTCTCGCCTTTCTGCCCGTGTGGGGTGTGGTCTCTCGCTGGCTTGGGGTCTGGCTGTCCCCTGCTTTTCTCGTGCCCTGTCCTCTGCCGGGTGCGTCTGTCTGCGGCCTGCTGCTGGCCCTTGTGGGCGGTACGGTGGGTCGGGCTCTGGGGTTCCTGTCGCTGGCCGGCTTGGCTGCGTGGGGGCGGTGGTCCCTGGTTCCCTGGGCACCACGCCTCCTGTTTGTGGGTTGGGCTCTCGGGGGTGATGGGGCCGTGCTCTGGCTCCCACGCACTCTGGGAGTCGAATGTATTGTACATGCAAATTCACATATGCTCACATACGTACATAGGTACCTACGCTCCCACATACATACACAAATACAGTACATATTTACCTACCTAATGTTCGTACATCCACACGCACATTCAATATACAAACATACACATACACATACTGTACATATACATTCACTGTACAAACACATATTCACATTCTGTACATATACATTCATTGTACAAACACATATACACATTCTGTACATATACAAGTACATATGCATACTTACACTCATGCACATAATCACGTTGCATCAAACATATATTAACGTTGTTGCCCTAGGGTAAACTGGGTGTAACACATGGCACACTGACAAAGCTTAACCTATTGTGACTATAACAATCTACAAGGTTAATGTAGGTTGCTTCTCTTTCTCCCCCTCCATTTTTCTGCATTCTTTTGTATCTCAAGTTATCATTACGTATATGTATTGTTGCATTTGAACAACTGTATTGTTGATAATAAAGGTAAATTATTGGTATTGTTCATTATCAATAGCGCTATTTCTATTGGTATTTGTATTGATCCATTTGTAGTGTAATAATGCTCATGGTTATTTCTGTATTATTTTTTATTTTTCGCTAACTGCTTATTTGCTATTACTTTTACCATCATATTTGTACATGTCATATTTGCTGATGTTGCTCTATTGTTGTTGTTGTTTGCTGTTGTTGTTTTTGTCTCTCTGTCTAATCCCCCTCTTGTCCCCACAATTTCCCCCTCTGTCTTCTTTTTTTTTCTCTTTCTATCCCCTCCTGCTCCGGCCCGGCTGCACTAAATGATAATATAAATACATTTAATAAAGTCAAATACAAATAAGGCAACAAGAGAAGTATCCTACACTTCTCTTTTGTAAAGTAAATCTGAACAGCCGACATGGGCATCTACATCAACTATATGATTTGCCTGAGAAGCTGGACAGGACATAAAAAATAAATAAATAAAATAAAATAAAAAATCGACGTCCCACTGGGGTGAGTTTTTCCTTGCCCTTATGTGGGCTCTATACCGAAGATGCCGTTGTGGCTTGTGCAGCCCTTTGAGACACTTGTGATTTAGGGCTATATAAATAAACATTGATTGATTGATAAAATCCTTTTTTGTGGGCATTTATCAATAAGAAGAACGATTGACAGCTATGAATTGATTAAAGGGGAACATTATCACCAGACCTATGTAAGCGTCAATATATACCTTGATGTTGCATAAAAAAGACCATATATTTTTTTAACCGATTTCCGAACTCTAAATGGGTGAATTTTGGCGAATTAAACACCTTTCTAATATTCGCTCTCGGAGCGATGACGTCACAACGTGGCGTCACATCGGGAAGCAATCCGCCATTTTCTCAAACACCGAGTCAAATCAACTCTTGTTATTTTCCGTTTTTTCGACTGTTTTCCGTACCTTGGAGATATCATGCCTCGTCTGTGTGTTGTCGGAGGGTGTAACAACACGAACAGGGACGGATTCAAGTTGCACCAGTGGCCCAAAGATGCGAAAGTGGCAAGAAATTGGACGTTTGTTCCGCACACTTTACCGACGAAAGCTATGCTACGACAGAGATGGCAAGAATGTGTGGATATCCTGCGACACTCAAAGCAGATGCATTTCCAACGATAAAGTCAAAGAAATCTGCCGCCAGACCCCCATTGAATCTGCCGGAGTGTGTGAGCAATTCAGGGACAAAGGACCTCGGTAGCACGGCAAGCAATGGCGGCAGTTTGTTCCCGCAGACGAGCGAGCTAAAACCCCTATCGACCCTAACTTCCCTGGCCTGCTGACATCAACTCCAAAACTGGACAGATCAGCTTTCAGGAAAAGAGCGCGGATGAGGGTATGTCTACAGAATATATTATTTGATGAAAATTGGGCTGTCTGCACTCTCAAAGTGCATGTTGTTGCCAAATGTATTTCATATGCTGTAAACCTAGTTCATAGTTGTTGGTTTCCTTTAATGCCAAATCGTTGGTTAGAAGGCGATCGCCGAATTCGTCCTCGCTTTCTCCCGTGTCGCTGGCTGTCATGTCGTTTTCGTCGGTTTCGCTTGCATACGGTTCAAACCGATACGGCTCAATAGCTTCAGTTTCTTCTTCAATTTCGTTTTCGCTACCTGCCTCCACACTACAACCATCCGTTTCAATACATGCGTAATCTGTTGAATTGCTTAAGCCGCTGAAATCCGAGTCTGAATCCGAGCTAATGTCGCTATAGCTTGCTGTTCTATGCGCCATGTTTGTTTGTGTTGGCATCACTATGTGACGTCACAGAAAAATGGACGGGTGGTTAAAATCAGGCACTTTGAAGCTTTTTTTAGGGATATTGCGTGATGGGTAAAATTTTGAAAAACACTTCGAAAAATATAAATAAGCCACTGGGAACTGATTTTTAATGGTTTTAACAATTCTGAAATTGTGATAATGTTCCCCTTTAAAGGCCTCACCTTTTCTCCTCCAAACATATTGCTGGTTATTGTGGCCAAACAGTTAAATTTGTGTTTCATCTGACATCACATGGACAAAGATAAGCCCTTCTGGAGGAAAGTTCTGTGGTCAGATGAAACAAAAATTGAGCTGTTTGGCCACAATACCCAGCAATGTGCAATGTGCTTGGCTAACTCTTATTCTTTTTCGGACATGCTGTAATGAGCAACTGGAAATTTGTTAAGTTGTATGCGTGTTAAAATAAACTAGCATCATAAATATGACCATAACCATGCAGAATATGCTTAATAAAAACAATGTAGGAAGTCGTAATATTTGAGGCGTGATTTGGCAAGACTGTACACAATGGACTACAATGCAGGTGTGTACTTCTGCTGTTCATACAAGTGGGCAAATAGCACTCTAAATATTGAAATACTCAGTTTGCAGTCAGTTTACAAGCCATGTGTGAATCATGAGGTATAGTTACGTGTTGCGCACTGACATAAACACACCACAAAAACAACAACATTTACATAATACCTATTAAAAAATGAGTTTTTACACTCTGGTAGTCGAACACTGGTCACAGGAGCACTTGTCCTCAACTGACACCAAGCACACATTGCTCAAAACCTCTATGTGGTTCAAAAAGTCTGCAGTGGGGCAGTCCGATTGTGCCCTTCTGGACACGTGTTTAGTAAGAACAATTGAAACAAGGCCTTTTTGAAGTTTTCATCGGAGGGATGTATACCGAGTACTGGTACTTTTTGTTACCGGTTCCAAATTAGGTCGGTCGTGAAGATTCTGGACTAACAATACAGGTATCTGTATTTTTTTGTTCCAGCTGACTGACATAATTATGACAAGCTATCACATTCTGTTCAGCTGCCACTGCTAGACGTTAAAAACATATTTCTGTAAGGACGCTCAACGAAACAAAAGTTTGTACCACAACAATATTTCCTCCTCAAAAGTTCCTCAAAGTCACGCACACTGTGACAGTTTGAAGTGAACTTTCTTTACGCATTTTATCAACCGTCCTCCCAGCGATCTATTAATCCAGAGGCCAATATTAATCCTTTCATAAAAGTGAACATTTTAGATTATTTAATAATCCATAGAGTTGCTTTGAAGCAAGATATCATCCACTGTGACAGGTGGTCTCTGATTGCTGTCTGACGTCAATCACTTTTGCCGCGTTTGCTTGGAATTAAAACACATCTTGCTTGAATGTGTTTCAGTTTGTTCTGTCTCTTTACTACAAACTGGACGATCGAGCATTACACTTGCTCACCGAATCTTTTTATTTACATCATACACACTACACACACATATATCGGTAGCGCGAAACTCAAAATGACTTCTGGTCCGTCACTCAAAAATGTCTGTGTGCAACATTAACACACAAAACAATTCCTATTGTTACAAAATGCACACCCACATAACATGCTAACTGATTGTATTGATTTATATGACATATGTGATATGATATGTCATGTAAAAGGTGTCATGACTTGGACTGTGGCGTGGTTTGTTCTCCCGAGGTGCAAAAGATTTGGACCAGATGTGGCGTGAAGGCGAGTACATGATTTATTTTAACACTATAACTACAAAAAAAGAAGCAAACAAAAGGCGCGCACAAGGGCGGAAGTACAAAACTTGACTATAAACAAAAAACTTGCAAAACGGCAGAAACTATGAACAATGAAACAAAACTTGCAAACTATGGCATGAATAAAGAAAACTTACTTGGCATGGCATGAAGTGCGCAGAGGTAAACAGAGTGTGACAGGGGTATGATGTCGCCAGACAGACAGCCTGGCAACTGGAAGCTTAAATAATAGTGACATGATTAAAGACAGGTGCGTGAGTCGTGAGGGCAGGTGAAAACTAATGGGTTGCTATGGTGACAAACAAGAGTGCACAACGAGTCCAAACGTGGAACAGGTGAAACTAATGGGTAACCATGGAAACAAGACAAGGGAGTGAAAAGCCAGAAACTAAAGAGTCCAATAACTAAACAAAACAAAACATGACTAAAACAAAACATGATTACACAGACATGACAAAAGGTATGTTCTCTGCACATGAACATACTTGCCAACCCTCCCGATTTTTCCGGGAGACTCCCGAATTTCAGTGCCCCTCCAGAAAATCTCCCGGGGCAACTATTCTCCTGAATTCCACCCGGACAACAACATTAAGGGCGTGCCGTGATGGCACTGCCTTTAGCGCAGCGTTTCTCAAAGTGTGGGGCGCGCCCCACTGGTGGGGAATAGAGACATGACAGGTGGGGCGCGAGGAACGGGAGGACATTTCACTTTAATTTTTTTTTTTTAAATTATATTCTTAGATTTTTTTTTTTTACTATGCTTTCATTTTCTATACACACTGTAAATCACATTGTGATTCTGTCTGTGGAATCCGCTATATAAATAAATGTAAATTACTTATTTTTCCTGTAGGCTTTAAATTTTTCGATAGGAGCGAAAGTTTGACAGACATAGCAACAGTAACTAATGGGGGCGGGGCTAAGCGGATCAAACTTCCGCGCGGATGGGTAGCAGGCTAATGTGTGGACCACAATTACACAAAATGGATACATTTGTGACTGGCACCTCAAAGGTCGTCGAACCAGAGCCAGAGCCAGCGCCTGCAGAAAAACAAAAATCTGACGGGCCTAATAAACCATAAAGCCAACCGAAAAGAAAATATGATGAAGGGTATCTTGCTCTTGGATTCACGGCAGTGGTGGTGGAGGCAGAGGAGAGACCCCTGTGTGTTCTGTGTCTAAAAGCGCTAGCAGCAGACACCATGAGACCCAACAAATTAAAGAGACACCTCGAGACCACACACCCCAATCACGTCAATAAGCCACTTGATTTCTTTCAAAGAAAACTGACAGAGTACCGTCAACAGGAGAAGCGCATGGTAAAAGCTACATCAGTAAACAGTAACGCTCAAATGGCTTCATATAGAGTTGCATACAGAATTGCACAATGCAAAAAAACACATGTTATGTCCTCGGTTTCACCTATGTGCTTATTTAGGTGTCTTAATTTAATAATAATCAGGCAACACGTTTCAACTCAATGCCTTGGATCGCTCCCGTTTATTAACAACTTCGAGAGTCCAAACTCTCCCTCCCTCCCGTGACGTCACACACTGAACACATGCTACGGTGGCTCGGACATGACAAAACAGTACATGACACCTCACACAATTGCTGAGCAGCTCATTCTCCCCGCTGCAATAGACCTGGTGTCAGTCATGCTTAGTTATTAGGGCCCGCCATGGCCCATTGCATAAGGACTCCCACAGGGAGTCCTTATGCAATGGGACATAAGGACCTATTGTTATTCGTTCGTTTTATTATTATTATTATTATTATTCTTCCGCAGCTTTGCGCACTACTTTGACCCCCTTAACATGCTTCAAAACTCACCAAATTTCACACACACATCAGTAATTTACGGCAAAACTTTTTATCAAAAAACCAAACCTCAAAAATCAAAATTGCGCTCTAGCGCCCCCTAGGAAAAAAAAAAAACAGACTGCCTGTAACTCCCACTAGGAAGGTCGGAGAGACATGAAACAAAAACCTCTATGTAGGTCTGACTTAGACCTAGTTCTCATAATTGTATGTCTTCGGGCTAAAATCAACAGGAAGTTGGCAATTCCCCCTTCAATACAAAAAAGTACTAAAAACAGTCACTTTTGCCTCTTTGAGCTGTAATTTGACCCCCTTAACATGCTTCAAAACTCACCGAACTGAACGCACACATCAGGACTGGCAAAAACTGAGATCTAATAAAAAACCTAACCCCAAATTTAAAAATTGCGCTCTACAGCAATTTTTGAATAAAACGGAGAAAAAACTGCTCCTCGGAAGAAAAAAATTACAAAACTGCCTGTAACTCCCACTGGGAAGGTCGGAGAGACATGAAACAAAAACCTCTCCGTAGGTCTCACGTAGACCTACATTTCATAAATTGACAACCCCCAGCAAAAATATACAGGAAGTTTGCTATTCCCCCTTCAACACAACATTTTTGTAAAAACCCGTCCCCTTTCTTCAAACATTATCTCCTCTGAGCGCGTTTGTTGTTTCGGCTTCAAAATAACACAGGAGAGAGATTGAACCCTTCTGATTAAAAGTTGGTGAAAGAGTTGTGATACCTGCTCCGGTTTTGATTTTATGACCCTTCAAAGACCCGCTGCACTGATGCTCCTGCGGTGCTGTTTTTTTAAGATGGCTGCTCAAAAGCAGGAAGCACCAACGTGCCCACACAATGCAGACAAGGTAGGTACACTAGACAAAAGTCTTGGGACACTTCAGACTAAAAGTAGACAAAAGTATTGGGACACTTAGGACTAGCACCTGCCAAATCCGCGGGCCCGAACAACGCTGCTTGCAGCTTTAATTTTATTTATTATTGAACTTGATGCAAGTTATACCACAGCTGCACAGTTATTTTATTTATTATTGAACTTGATGTTATGTTATGTTATTGAGTTTGAATGTATACAACTTGATGTTACTTGATGTTCAATAAATTTGAAAATGTTAAGCTTGGCATTAGCGTTCTGTTGGGGCGATGGGGGCAGGTGGGGCTTGAAAACTCCCCCTTGTCCAAAGTGGGGGATGACAAAAAAAGTTTGAGAACCACTGCTTTAGCGTCCTCTACAACCTGTCGACGCGTCCGCTTTTTCACCATACAAACAGCGTGCCGGCCCATGTACATGTTCTGTATACACACGAAAGTGACTGCAAGACATACTTGATCAACAGCCATACAGGTCACACTGAGGGTGGCCGTACAAACAACTTTAACACTGTTACAAATATGCGCCACACTGTGAACCCACACCAAACAAGAATGACAAACAAATTTTGGGGGAACATCCGCATCGTAACACAACATAAACACAACAGAACAAATACCCAGAATCCCCCCGCTACCACCAAACCCCGCCCCCCCAACCCAACGCCGCCCCCCCACACCTCAACAACCCCCACCCCAATCTTCCGAATTCGAAGGTCTCAAGGTTGGCAAGTATACACATGAATGTAATTGTAATGAACAGTAACACAATGATGGATCTGAGTCTTCTTGACAAGAAGATGAAATAACTGCCTTTCGCCTTACACTGCACACATTCTTTAAGACTTAAAAAAACAGGTGTTGATACGAGATTTTTCTGCTCTGAGATGTTACAGTACATCATGTTGGAGGTGTTATGGTTATGGTTTGATTTGTGCAAGTATAAATGCTAATTAAAATGCATTTTTTCACATCCTTATTTCCACAAGTTACATATAATCCCGATAAGAGTACCGATAAAAACTCGCCGATGATGAATATTGATTAGGGTATTGTACCAATAAAATCTTAACGATATACATCCCTAGTCACAGCTGACATCTTAGTGTCCCTCGCGGTTTAAACTAGAGTAAGTGACCAGAGACAAAGCATTTGTTTTGTGTTCTTCCAATTTTGTGGACCTGTGGACCAAATCATGGACAGCAGTGTGTCCTGGTCCAGCCTATTGGTACACCATATCACTATGTGAGGAACTGATTGGTGTGAAAACTGAGCACATGTGGTCCAAAGTATGAAACAGTCAAACAGACTAATGCCACCTGCTGGTAGTGCCATGGATAAATACAATATAACTTGACAGATATCTTCATAGACTTTTATTAATCCCGCGAGGGGAATCGTCAGTCTCTTTGGTGTCGTTTTTTACGCTTCGAACAGATTGCCATCGTAGCTTAGCACACCACCTGTCTTTCTATTAGCTCTACTGAGTTAGGATAACAAAGATTTAGGATGATGAGGCGCTGCATAAACATGAAGTCGCCATAGGACGCCAGCCAAGAGTGCAGATGCTGAACAAGTCCCCTGCAAGAAGCGCAACAGCAGAACGAGCGTTTATCTATTTCAAGCCAGTTCAGACAGAATAGTCTGCCATATGTAAATAGCAGTTCAATAATGAATGCACTTCCTCGTTGCTTTTATTTGCTTTAAGCAGTCACACACACGCCGCCTGGCAGGCACCGAGCGAGACACAAATTAGAGGCCTCTTTTTGTTTTGTTTTAAAGGAACTATTCAAAGAGCTGCCTCGCCTTACCGGAATATCAGTTATTATTTTTGATGCTGCAATTTCTGACACTTTGATGCAATCAGCGAGTAGCCGCGGCATTCAGACCTCTCCAGGGAGGGAGCTGTCATGAGTGAGGAGCCGGTGGGGTAGATAATTACGGGAGATCAAACCTCCGCTAGTTAGCAGGCAGCAACGTGGAGGCAAATGCCAAAAACCAGCCAATGTTGCGCAAACGCTTGTTCAAGGATATCCTAATTGCTGTAAGTGGTTCCTTCAGGACTGGTACTTCAAAAACACTGACTGCCGCATGATGTCAACCCCCCCTCCCCAATTTGCTCATTGTGAGAGCAAATGGGAAGCTCACGAGGGGACGGTCATGACTTGTGACCCAGCACAGTAGTAAAAGTGGCTTATTCTCACTGAGTGTTGACTTTAAGCTTACAAGTTCTTCTGTCAGACGTCCCAAAAGTGTGTATTAGGTGTGTTGTCCAATATCCAGCCTTGGATGCTAAAATTCAGACGGTTTAAAAGTGCTTTTAGTAAGCCCTACTTGGAACACATTGTTACGTATGTCTTTAGCTTTAATGCTCATGAGCTGTTTGTCCACAATAGGTCTGAATTACTATACCTAGAATGATACCCAGAGCGTTCTACATTATACATCACATTCACGCATACAATCACACACTGATGGCTAGAGAGGGGAATCAAAAGTGTATCAATTCCTTGAAATTACTTGCCATTTTTTTCCCCAAACGGTTCTCTTAATAAGCTTATTCCTGATAGCTTCATCTGGCCAGGATCTTCAGCTCTCACTGAATCAATTCGCAGCCGAGTGTGAAGCGACTGTCCAAGTCCGAGTCCATGGTTCTCGCCCAAAAAAGGGTCGGAGTGCCATCTCCGGGTTGGGGAAGATATCTTGCCCCATGTGGAGGAGTTCAAGTACCTCGGAGTCTTGTTCACGAGTGAGGGAAGAGTGGATCGAGAGATCGACAGGCGGATCGGTGCGGCGTCTTCAGTAATGCGGACGCTGTATCGATCCGTTGTGGTGAAGAAGGAGCTGAGCCGGAAGGCAAGGCTCTCAATTTACCGGTCGATCTACGTTCCCATCCTCACCTATGGTCATGAGCTTTGGGTTATGACCGAAAGGACAAGATCACGGGTACAAGCGGCCAAAATGAGTTTCCTCCGCCGGGTGGCGGGGCTCTCCCTTAGAGATAGGGTGAGAAGCTCTGTCATCCGGTAGGAGCTCAAAGTAAAGCCGCTGCTCCTCCCCATTGAGAGGAGCCAGATGAGGTGGTTAGGGCATCTGGTCAGGATGCCACCCGAATGCCTCCCTAGGGAGGTGTTTAAGGTATGTCCGACCGGTAGGAGGCCACGGGGAAGACCCAGGACATGTTGGGAAGACTATGTCTCCCGGCTGGCCTGGGAACGCCTCGGGATCCCCCGGCAGGGGCTGGACGAAGTGGCTGGGGAGAGGGAAGTCTGGGCTTATCTACTTAGGCTGCTGCCCCCGCGACACGACCTCGGATAAGCGGGGAAAAATGGATAGATGGATGGATGGGTTCTCTTAATGTTTCTTCCGGGTTGGAATGACGTCATTATGTACTGCGTACTGACATCAGAACCCAAAATAGTGGTGCCCGGAACAATTGCTCTGAAGTTGACTACATTTTACAAGAAACAATTGCAACAGCGCTATTTGTAATATTTATAAGGCTGCTAGTTCATCAAGAGGAAGACATACGAGCAATATGCTGAAACATTTGAACACACAGCATGCAATAATTATAAATGAAAGTCGTATTTTTAACCGCTCCTATCTTATCCCAGCAGCAGTAAGGCTAGCACGTCATCTGAATATAACAGGTACTAACTCACCGCCTGTCATATTAGCGCTGTTATTTGTTCAATTGAAAGGAATGGCCTGCGATGAGGTGGCGACTTGTCCAGGGTGCACCCCGCCTTCCGCCGAATGCAGCTGGGATAGGCTCCAGTCACCCCCGCGACCCTGAGAGACACAAGCGGTAGAAAATGGATAGATGGAAATTAATGCCTCCTCATTCAGATGAGCATGACGAGATATATATTCTGACTGACTGTGAGGCGTTCACGTCTGTTGCTAGACGAATGTCACAGAGCAGCGACTAAGTTTGTGGTCAAACGCTTGCATATGGCTGTTGTACAACAAGCAGCCCGTGAACTATCTGAGTACACAAAAGGCCAAGAGCTTCCTGCAAAAACCAGATACGAGCAAAACACCAATGCAATGGAATAGATCCCAATACTTTATCAAAAAAAGATTTGTCGAGTGATATCAAGGATTATCCGTTGGTCGCGTTCCCAGACGTGTCGAGCTGCCTTGTGCTCCAAACGTCATCCTACACCACAAAACAGATGACAATTTGGAAAAGCATGGAGGTCTACAACTTCTTTGAGTGTGGCTGGGTCAAGGAAATTGGTATCAAGACTCTCCTGGATAAATATGCATCGTTTTTGCTCGGGTAAGGGTGCATTCTGCTATACAACTTTGTGTCTACAGCCATGTTTGTTGTTGTTGCTGCACACGCTATTCATGAGTACGCATGTTTTTCCCTGTCTTTATCAAAATACAACTCTCGACGTCAACATTGTGTATGTACTGAAAGCTTCATTTATGATTGCTGCTTTTGGTAAAAGCTTAATTCTTTAAGGTTTTGCTCACATTTGTTGTCTTTTATTTAGACTCACCGAGTTGGTGCTTTACGAAACACTCAGCAAAAAATGTGTTTTAAGAAATACAAATAATATCTAGATAATTCTTAAATGGGAAATACTCAACGTTAACTGTATATCTTTAACAAAGTGATTACTGCAAATTTGTGCATTTTTCTCGTCGTCGTTTTGTAAAATCTTGCAGTATTCCGCCCTTCTTGATTATCTTTCGAGGAACTCTGAAGAAACTTTTATCCTTTTTGCGATTTGCACGGCTCCTACAGTCGAAAAAACAACGCAAATATTGGGCATTTTTCTTCGAGAAAGGCTATTACCCAAATGCCTATTATCCATTGAGAACAGACGCTGGCTTGACCACCACGCATATTTAATGAGCCGGACGTGATTTAATTTAAAACCAAGCAATATTTGTAACTTATATATGTCAGTAAATTCCATTTTGGAAGCGCTAAAAAAACTACTACAAAGATGACGTGGAGAAGAGGGCAGTTAAAGTGGAGGCACGTAAATAAGACATCCTGAAGAGACGATCAGAAATCGGCTTGAAGATGGTCTGTAAAATATAATCTGTGCAAAAATTTGACCAAATAACCACCATTACATGTTATGTAGAACTACAAGGAAGTGTTTAAGGCCCTGTCTACATTAAGCCAGATAACTCCTTAACAAATAATTATTTAGTCCAAGCATCATGTCAGCCGCCCTAAACCATCGTTTCATGATATTTTAATACGAAAATTAGAACGATATGGCATCAGAGGTTTGGTATTGAATTGGGTAAGAAGTTATTTAACCAACAGGAAGCAATATGTAAAGATGGGTGAAAATATGTCAACACGGCTAGATATATCCTGTGGTGTACCCCAGGGGTCAATACTGGGACCAAGATTGTTCAATCTTTATATAAACGACATTTGTAAGGTTACGAAGGACTTAAAGTTGGTTTTATTTGCAGACGACACAACTGCTTTCTGTTCAGGAGAGAGCACACAGAAGATAATACAAATAATAACAGAAGAAATGAACAAATTAAAAAGATGGTTTGACAAAAACAGACTATCTTTGAATCTCAGTAAAACTAAAATAATGCTATTTGGTAATAGTAGAAAAGAGCATCATACACAAATACAAATAGACGAAGTAGACATAGAAAGGGTAAAAGAAACTAGATTTTTAGGAGTATTAATAGATGATCAAATGAACTGGAAATCTCATATACAAAACATACAACATAAGGTGGCAAAAAACATTTCAATAATGAATAAAGCAAAATATGTCCTGGGCCAAAAATCACTACATATTCTCTACTGCTCGCTAGTGTTACCATATCTGAGTTATTGTGCAGAAATATGGGGAAATAACTACAAATGTGCGCTACATTCGCTAACCGTGTTACAAAAAAGATCAGTTAGAATAATACATAATGTTGGATATAGAGAACACACAAACCCTTTATTTATTAAGTCAGAAATATTAAAGTTTGGTGATTTGGTAAAATTGCAAACAGCTAAAATGATGTACAAAGCAAACTATAACCTGCTACCAAAGAATGTACAACAATTCTTCTCAACTAAAGAGGAGAAATATAACCTTAGAGGAAAAAATAATTTAAAACATTTATATGCACGTACAACACTTAAAACTTTTAGCATATCAGTATGTGGAATTAAATTATGGAATGGATTAAGTAAAGAAGTTAAAAATTGTACTGATATGATCCAGTTTAAGAGGATGTTCAAAATAATAGTGCTTACAGAGTACAAAAAAGAAGAATTATGAGAAATACTTTCAACCTTATTGAAAATAAGATATTCTTCATCTCAGTATGTTAATAATGACTGAATTAATTAATTAATTACATATTACAAAACTGTTGTATACTAATTCATAGATGTTATTTTATTATATAAAAAGGTCAGTAAATGATTCTATATATTTGTAAACGCTTGAAGTGGGAAAGGGGTAGGATTAAATAAGCTTTGCTTCTTCCTACTCCTTTTCGGGCATGATGTAAAATGAAATGATATGAAATTGTGTGATGTATTATGATGTAAGTGTGTTCATGTTCGAAATAAACTAAAGAAAGAAAGAAGGTTCCACTCATTGGATATTTTTTTACACAGGTAAGTGTGCCATGTATTTCTTGAATACATGGCGCAATATATAACGTATATATGTTATATTATATATCGCTATATTTAGTCTATTTATACCTGCATTGTCCTTTCCACCCTTACACTTTCTATCATTGTAACTGAGCTACTGTGTGGAACAATTTCCCTTGTGGATCATTAAAGTTTGTCTAAGTCTATGTCTAAGTCTAATCTCCGGCTCTTAGCTTTGTATGGACTCATCGATCGTTTACAAAGTGAGTTCGGAGAGGAAATGACGCCAGAAAGACCGCGCCCCACACAGGAAGTGACGTCAGAAAGTGTTTCTCCTTCCTCTACATGTACAGACGCTTGTAGAAATCCCACATGAATACCTTAAGAGAAAGCGATTGCAGCTATTTGGGATACAACACTTCTCAGACGGCAAGAGAACTTTCCAATGTCCAGGTCAGCTGTGATTCTACTTACCGAAAAACTTTGTCCATTTGTCGAAGGAGAGACAACGAGAATGCGGGCTCCCGTGGATGTGGTAAAAAAAAGGTAGCGTGTGCTTTGTATTACCTGGCAGTCGAGGGAAGACTACGGAAAACATCGAATGCATTTGAACTGGCAAACCAAACTGTATCAGTTATTGTCCGCCATGTATGTCGTGGACTCAACGTCCAGGTCCAGAGTATATAAAGTCACCAAAAATGAATGGACAATGAAGGTGAAGGCAAAAGAGTGAGGAGTGTCCTGACCAGATATCTACATCCCTAGATTGATTGTTGTTAATTGTTATTCATCACATTGTTTACTTTCACACATCCATTAAAGATATGATTAATTTATGATGGTTTCGGTGTGATTCACTACAATAGGGCCCCACAGCGCACTGGATTCCAGTTAATTGAAATACCACAACACTGGATTTTGTGCAAATAAGTTCAATTTAAGAACTTGCATACAAAGCAACACTGGAGGTGACTATGACGTGCGCATTTTCCGCGCATGCGTACTACGTCGCGTTGCGCCGGCGGACAGAGGGGGGGAGGGGGTCTTAAACGACCATTGTGTGTGTGTGGACACGGATAAGGTTAGGTTGGATTTACCCTGGATAACCTTAGCCGGCTTAGTGTAGAAGGGACCTAAGACAGCCTACAAAACACCGCATCCTGAAGAGACGATCAGAAAGTGGCTTGAAGATGGTCTGTAAAATATAATCTATGCAAAAATTTGACCAAAGAATCACAATTACATGTTATGTAGAACTACAAGGAAGTGTTTTAAATGTACAAAAAAAATCATAATATGACCCCTGTAGCAGTACGACAAAAATAATAGCGATACTAGCAAAGCTAGTATAAACAAAGCTGTCCTCTGTGAAGAGATGGGTGTATGCACGGGAAAGTTAAGCCACAGGGCAGACTAATTGCTATGCAACAGCAACTAGGTGCAAATATAAGAGTTGTGTGATCACAAACGGCGTGTACTCGCTAATTCAAAGCGAGATAGCGGTGCTCTCTGTCAGTACCGTTTCCAGCCTACCGATCCCCTCGCCGTTACTACCTTCAGTTCAAAGCGAAGGAGAGACGAAGGTGAGCACAATTAGATGAAATCAGTCAGAACAAATTGTCCGACAGCGTTGTACTCGCGGGGGTACGCCGGTCAAGTTTTTGACCTCAGAATACTCGCAATACACGGAAAAAAGGAGGCCTTGACTAATCAGACACTCATCCATTACAGAAGCTTAGACCTGTTTGTGTCTGCCTGAGCAGCGTGAAAAGAATCTGTCGCCAATCAAAAAGAAAGATTTCAGAAACATTCTCCAAGAGGGAAGCCCAAACACAATCGCAGTAAAGCCACCGAGTCCTTCGGTCGCTCATTCATCCCTTCTCCTGGCTCTGAATGCGAATCTTGAGGGTCATTGATCATCTCATTAAATTCCGCCCCAAAAAGAAAGCCATCCTTTTCACAAAGCTCAGGAATTCAGACGTGCAAAAACATCCCCCCGCCCCTCCCACCAACACGCTCCCGCCATCAAACGTGGGCCGAATGGCTGCCTTTCACGCGCAAGAAAGACGGCAATAAAATGATAAAAATAAAGTCTATTTGCTTGGGAAAAAAAAAAGGGTAAAAAGGAGGTCACTTTCTGCGGAGAGTGTCTGAATGGTTAGCATAACAAAGCAGGCGAGCTAATGGCTCCTCATCTGTGACAAGGGCCTCGCTAGCTTTTCAACCGTTGCTGCTGCTCATAAATCGGTCTTCAAACGACAACTCTCGCTTGTCTTTACAAACCATCCTTGGAGATCTCAATGTCAGGCTTAGAGTTTGCTTAGCGGTGCATTCGAAGTGAAATGATAAACACATTAAGCGAGTATTGGTAGATGTTAAGGACATATATTCAGGCATGTGTCATGATAGCTTGCCACATGTACACCCATATCTACATAGAACTGATTTGTAAAAAAATTATAGTAATAAAATAGGCTTCACTGCGCATCTACCTATGTTTGATCAGGAGGGCCAAGAAAGTTTTTAGGAAAGCCAAATCTCAGAAAAACTCTTGAGGAGCTTGGGCACAAAACTCTCAACTGGTTGACGTTGACTGCGGGATGACGTAAGCAAAGATCAATCAATCAATCAATCTTTATTTATATAGCCCTAAATCACAAGTGTCTCAAAGGGCTGCACAAGCCACAATGACATCCTCGGTACAAAGCCCACATACGGGCAAGGAAAAACTCACCCCAGTGGGACGTCGATGTGAATGACTATGAGAAACCTTGGAGAGGACCGCATATGTGGGTAACCCCCCCCCCCTCTAGGGGAGACCGAAAGCAATGGATGTCGAGTGGGTCTGACATAATATTGTGAGAGTCCAGTCCATAGTGGATCCAACATAATAGTAAGAGTCCAGTCCATAGTGGGGCCAGCAGGACACCATCCCGAGCGGAGACGGGTCAGCAGCGTAGAGATGTTCCCAGCCGATGCACAGGCGAGCGGTCCACCCCGGGTCCCGACTCTGGACAGCCAGCACCTCATCCATGGCCACCGGACCTGTGCCCCCCCAACCCTCAAGGGAAAGGGGAGCAGAGGAGAAAATAAAAGAAACGGCAGATCAACTGGTCTAACAGGGGGGCTATTTAAAGGCTAGAGTATACAAATGAGTTTTAAGATGGGACTTAAATGCTTCTACTGAGGTAGCATCTCTAATTGTTACCGGGAGGGCATTCCATAGTACTGGAGCCCCAATAGAAAACGCTCTATAGCCCGCAGACTTTTTTTGGGCTCTGGGAATCACTAATAAGCCGGAGTTCTTTGAACGCAGATTTCTTGCCGGGACATATGGTACAATGCAATCGACAAGATAGGACGGAGCTAGACCGTGTAGTATCTTATACGTAAGTAGTAAAACCTTAAAGTCACTTCTTAAGTGCACAGGAAGCCAGTGCAGGTGAGCCAGTATAGGCGTAATATGATCAAACTTTCTTGTTCTTGTCAAAAGTCTAGCAGCCGCATTTTGTACCAACTGTAATTTTTTAATGCTAGACATAGGGAGACCCGAAAATAATACGTTACAGTAGTCGAGACGAGACGTAACGAACGCATGAATAATGATCTCAGCGTCGCTAGTGGATAAAATAGAACGAATTTTAGCGATATTACGGAGATGAAAGAAGGTCGTTTTAGTAACACTCTTAATGTGTGATTCAAACGAGAGAGTTCGGTCGAAGATAATACCCAGATTCTTTACTGATTCGCCTTGTGTAATTGTTTGGTTGTCAAATGTTAAGGTGGTATTATTAAATAAATGTCGGTGTTTAGCAGGACCGATAATCAGCATTTCCGTTTTCTTGGCGTTGAGTTGCAAGAAGTTAGCGGACATCCATTGTTTAATTTCATTAAGACACGCCTCCAGCTGACTACAATCCGGCGTGTTGGTCAGCTTTAGGGGCATGTAGAGTTGGGTGTCATCAGCATAGCAATGAAAGCTAACACCGTATTTGCGTATGATGTCGCCTAGCGGCAGCATGTAAATACTAAAGAGTGCAGGGCCAAGAACCGAACCCTGAGGAACTCCGCACGTTACCTTAACATAGTCCGAGGTCACATTATTGTGGGAGACGCATTGCATCCTGTCAGTAAGATAAGAGTTAAACCACGACAAAGCTAAGTCTGACATACCAATACGTGTTTTGATACGCTCTAATAAAATATAATAAGATAAAAGAAACCTTGTAAAAAACGAATGCTGCATGTGGGCCGACGGAGGCAAGGAACAGAAATCAAAGCGAACAAAAATCCTGTACCATAAAAGAAACCTTGAACAGAACCCGACAGGGGTAAGGAAACACTTCCTTTTAAGCGGAAAACCTTGAACAGAATGCAGACCCAGGTTTTGGACAACAGAGGAAAGGAAAAACTCTTAATGTAAAACAAACTAAAACAAGAAAAAGCTCACTCTTAAGGAAGAAGCCTCCATTAGAACCAAGACTCAGTGTAGTCTTACGTTTACAACAAAACTTTAGAAAGAAGTGAGACTGTGTGAGGCAACAGAGGTAAATTCACCCAGACCCAGTGTGGGAAAAACTACCAATTAAGCAAAAATCTTGAACAGACCCAAGACTCAGTGTAGGACGACAAAGAGGAAAACTCTCTTTTAAGCAAAAACTTAAACAAAACCCAGATTAAGTATGGGGCCAAAGATACAAAGAAGAAACTTCTATACGCGGAAAACAAAACAGAATCCACAGTCAGTGTGCGGCGAAAGAGGTAAGGTTAAAAAAAAAAAAAATCCCTTTAAAGCAAAAACCTTGACCAGAACCCAGACTCAGTGTGGGATGACAGAGACAAGGAAACACTTAATTACAAAGGAACATCTTGAACAGAGCTCAGACTCCTTGTGGGGCCACAGAGGCAGGAAAAAACATATTTTAAAGGAGACATTTGGAACATTATCCATACTCTGTGTAGAGACAATGAAAACTTCTCTTTTAATCAAAAACCTTCAACAGATCTCATACAAAGTATGAAGCGACAGAAGTAAGGGAACATTTCCTTACAAGAAAACATTTTGAACAGAACCCATACTCAGACAAGGAACATTTTCTTCACAGAAAAATATTGAACAGAACTCAGGCTTGGTGTGGAAATATAGTAAGGAACTGAACAAAACCCACACTCTGGGGTGACAGAGGTAAGGAAAAACTCAATTTAAACCAACGAAACCTTCAACAGAACCCATACTAAGTGTAAAGCGACAGGAGTAAGGAACAACTTCCTTTTAAGGAAAAACTTTGAACATAACTCACACACTGTGTGGGGCGACAGAGAGAAGAAAAAACGTCCTTGACAGAAAAATCTTGAACAGAAGCCAGACTAAGTGTGGGATGACAGAGACAAGGAAAAACCTAATTTCAAAGAAAAATCTTGAACGGAGCTCAGACTCCGTGTGGGGCCACAGAGGCAAGAAAAAACATATTTTAAAGAAAACATTTGGAACATAATCTATTCTCTGCGTAGGGCGACAGAGACAATGAAAACCTCTCTTTTAATCAAAAACCTTCAACATATCTCATACTAAGTACAAAACGACAGAAGTAAGGTAAGCTTTCCTTACAAGAAAACATTTTGAACAGAACCCATACTCAGACAAGGAACATTTTCTTCACAGAAAAATGTTGAACAGAACTCAGGCTTGGTGTAGAAATATAGCAAGGAACTGAACAAAACCCGCACTCACAGTGGGGTGACACAGGTAAGGAAAAACTCAATTTAAAGCAAAGAAACCTTCAACAGAACCCATACTAAGTGTGGCACAACAGAAGTAAGGAACAACTTCCTTTTAAAAGGGAACATTATCACCAGACCTATGTAAGCGTCAATATATACCTTGATGTTGCAGAAAAAAGACCATATATTTTTTTAACCGATTTCCGAACTCTAAATGGGTGAATTTTGGCGAATTAAACGCCTTTCTATTATTCGCTCTCGGAGCGATGACGTCACGTTGTGACGTCACATCGGGAAGCAATCCGCCATTTTCTCACTTTCGTCGGTGTGTTGTCGTAGGGTGTAACAACACGAACAGGGACGGATTCAAGTTGCACCAGTGGCCCAAAGATGCGAAAGTGGCAAGAAATTGGACGAAATTTGTTCAAAATACGAGGCTGTGGGGAAAGCCGACGAAATGGTCAGTCGTTTGTTCCGCACACTTTACCGACGGAAGCTATGCTACGACAGAGATGGCAAGAATGTGTGGATATCCTGCGACACTCAAAGCAGATGCTGACATCAACTCCAAAACTGGACAGATCAGCTTTCAGGAAAAGAGAGCGGATGAGGGTATGTCTACAGAATATATTAATTGATGAAAACTTTATTCATTACTCGCGGCTTTACGAAAATGATTATACATAAACTGTGTTTACCAATAATTTAGCTTAAAAACATTTATTTTTTTCAATCATTCGAGTACATTCGGGTAGTCTTGTGTAATGCAGTATTTTGTGTCTATTTAGGTATGGTTAACCTGAGTGCTGAATTCATGGAAAAATATATGTTCTTAGCGCGCCTGAAATGGGCTGTCTGCACTCTCAAAGTGCATGTTGTTGCCAAATGTATTTCATATGCTGTAAACCTAGTTCATAGTTGTTAGTTTCCTTTAATGCCAAACAAACACATACCAATCGTTGGTTAGAAGGCGATCGCCGAATTTGTCCTCGCTTTCTCCCGTGTCGCTGGCTGTCGTGTCGTTTTCGTCGGTTTCGCTTGCATACGGTTCAAACCGAAATGGCTCAATAGCTTCAGTTTCTTCTTCAATTTCGTTTTCGCTACCTGCCTCCACACTACAACCATCCGTTTCAATACATGCGTAATCTGTTGAATCGCTTAAGCCGCTGAAATCCGAGTTTGAATCCGAGCTAATGTCGCTATACCTTGCTGTTCTATCCGCCATGTTTGTTTGTATTGGCATCACTGTGTGACGTCACAGGAAAATGGACGGGTGTATATAACGATGGTTAAAATCAAGCACTTTGAAGCTTTTTTAAGGGATATTGCGTGACGGGTAAAATTTTGAAAAAAAATAAAAATAAAAAAATAAGCCACTGGGAACTGCTTTTTAATGATTTTAACCCTTCTGAAATTGTGATAATGTTCCCCTTTAAGGATCAACTTTGAACAGAACTGGGCAGACAGAGAGAAGGAAAAACGTCCTTGACAGAAAAATCTTGAACAGAACCCAGACTAACTGTGAACTAACAGTGGTAAGGAATTACTCCCTTTTAAACAAAAGTCTTAAACAGAACCCAGACTTTGGGGCAACCGAGGTAAGGTAAAACTTCCTCTTAAGGAAAAACACATTTGAATTAGGAAAACCTCCCTTCTTTGGAAGAACCATTAAACAGAAGTGAGACTTTGTAGAACAACAGAAATGAGGAAACACTCCCTCCAAGAGGGAACTTTAATCAGAACCCATACTCGGCGTGGAACAGACAGAGGCAAAGAAAAAAACCCTTTTGGGGAAAAATCCCCATGCTTTCAACTCTTTAACTAGCCCGCGTGGTCTCCACAAGCAGCGGGCACATCTTGCCCAAGGTCCAGCCGTTTTGCGGCTGATGGATCTGATTCTTTCTCTGGTTTGTCTCCGTGCAGTCGATGACTTCATTGAGCAGGGTGAGCTCTCCAGAGGCCCGGCAATAAAGGGCGCCGCGCTTCACAGTAAAAGCAGCAGTGAAAGATACTTCAAAAAAAAATAAAAAAAAATGGTGGGACGCGGATGGGGGCGGCATCCAAGCGTCTTTCTTCTTCCCATTGTGAGAGATAATAATTGGCAGGTCAATGAATTATTAGCGGGCGCAGAAGAAACGGTGTCCCTTTCTGGTGGGAACGTCGTTAAGTGTAGCTTTCCTTTAAAAGAACAGAAATTCACACGGCCGTGAATAAAAAAAAATAAAGCGACTGCTTTGAGTCCCGACCCGCCGTTACGCGACTTGAAAAACTTTTTTTTTTTTTTTAAGCGTTATTAATAATGTGTCAACGTGATGAACGAGCGCCCTGCAAAGCGGTGATAACGATAGAAGTCGTCCTCCGCTCTCCTTGAGTCGTAACTGATGGTGGTCTCGTATAACAATAGCTATACCTCCCCCCTTTTTAAGTAAGTCAAATAAAATTGATGTCATTCACTTTTCCAAACTCCATCTCGGGGAATTTTGCTCCGACAAGACGGAATGCTGCGCGAGTAACTCACCCTCGCGCTTATGGGACTGTAAAAAATGACGATTTCTTCGAAATGCGCTATAAATTTGCTGAATTGCTCTCGCCGCCGCCGCCGCCGTAATGGCCGTCTTCGCCGTGCAAGTCTAAGTCAATTCATATCGTCTGGTGTCACAAATCAGCGCGGGGCCACCCCCTCGTGCCCCCCCCCCCCTGCGCCTCCAGCCCAGAAGGAGTAATGTGGTCTTTCCCCCTGGCTCGGGTTAACCCAGCAGACCTGGGACAAATGGATGGCCTGCCCAGCCATCCGTCGTGCCTGTGGGATGGAAAGTGGCTGGAGTGGGGGAATGGGGAATAGTGATGCACGGTGCTGCGAGCCTATAAACCAGACCATCGGCTGACCTCTGAGGCATGTGTTGAGGGGGGGCGTACAGGCTGGGCCTTTACGACCATCACCAGATTTAACAGCCAATAATGACTGGAATAACCGCTTAAACCTTTACGGACCTGCACAGCAATGACGGCATAGCAAAAAAAAAAAAAAAAAAAAAAAAAAAAAAAAGCGCCTGAGTGATATATTCAGCCGGCGTACTGACAGCGGCCATGTTTCAAGCAAAGAGAAAATGACAGATGCAGCATAAGGCTGATATGTGCGAGTGTTTAAGTGGAGCCAACTGGCTTGTCCGCTTCCATTCCTGATGAATGCTCGGCAGGGAAGACCGGGGTGCAGACAGGAGTGATGCATGGAGCTGCAGACGCCAGCGGAGAACAAACAAACAAAAAAAACACAAGTGGAAAAGACGGCGGGGAGTTTGGACAAGTCCGCGCATGTAATCGGACATCAAAGATAACGATAATTTAATAGGAAACGGTAGAAAAAAATATGCACTTTTGGACTTTCCAGCAGTGGTGGTGGTTGTATTACAGGTAGCAGTTTGAGTTTTGTATTGTTAGTTTTCCACTTTTTGTACAGAATCCTGCTAAATTCTCAAATGCATTACCAAAATATATTAAAAAAAATTGTAACTACCGCATTTTTCGGATTATAAATCGCAGTTTTTTTCATAGATTCGCCGGGGGTGCGATTTACACTCTGGAGCGACTTATGTGTGAAATTATTAACGCATTACCGTAAAATATAAAATAATATTATTTATCTCATTCACGTAAGAGACTAGGCCAGGGGTCGGCAACCCGCGGCTCTAGAGCTGCATGCGGCTCTTTAGCGCCGCCCTAGTGGCTCTCTGGAGCTTTTTCAAAAATGTATGAAAAATGGAAAAAGATGAGGGGAAAAAATATATTTTTTGTTTTAATATGGTTTCTGTAGGAGGACAAACATGACACAAACCTCCCTAATTGTTATAAAGCACACTGTTTATATTAAACATGCGCCACTGATTTTGAGTATTTGGCGAGCGCCGTTTTGTCCTACTAATTATGGCGGTCCTTGAACTCACCGTAGTTTGTTTACATGTATAACTTTCTCCGACTTTCTAACACGTGTTTTATGCCACTTCTTTTTCTGTCTCATTTTGTCCACCAAACTTTTAAGGTTGTGCATGAATGCACAAAGGTGAGTTTTGTTGATGTTATTGACTTGTGTGGAGTGCTAATCAGATATATTTGGTCACTGCATGACTCCAAGCTAATCGATGCTAACATGCTATTTAGGCTAGCTATATGTACATATTGCATCATTATGCCTCGTTTGTAGGTATATTTGAGGTAATTTAGTTTCTTTTAAGTCCTTAATTCAATTTATATCTCATGACACACTATCTCTATGTAATATGGCTTTTAATTTTTTGCGGCTCCAGACAGATTTGTTTTTGTATTTTTGGTCCAATATGGCTCTTTCAACATTTTGGGTTGCCGACCCCTGGACTAGGCGTATATCAGCAATCGTCGCAAACACACACGTCAACCAATACAAATTTGGCGGGGGCGGGTCATGGCAGAAGTGCATTGTGAAAAAAAAGATGCGACCTGCTACTACTTCCGTACCTATGAAAATGGATCATTTCAACATTGGCGGTAACTTATAAAAACTGAGAAGGGCTGAACAAAATAGGCACCGAAGAGGAAATCATATACTGCAGGTTACAAGCTGGAAGTAGTGAAATATGCAGCACAAAACGGAAATCGGGCAGCAGAAAGAAAGTTTGGAGTAAGCGAGAAATTTGTAAGGGACTGGCAAAAAATTTCCCCCAGAAATGCGACTTATATATGTTTTTTTCCTTCTTATTGTGCATTTTCGGCCGGTGCGACTTATACTCCGGAGCGACTTATACTCCGAAAAATACGGTGCCTTTTTTCCGGACTATAGGGCGCACCGGATTATAAGGTGTTCTGCCGATGAGCGAGTCTATTAAGGTCTATTTTCATACAAAAGGTGCACCGGATTATAAATCGCATTAAAGGCTCATTATATGATTTTTTTTTCTACACCCAAAGCACTTGGTTGTGTTCGACATAACATGTAATGGTGGTTCATTGGTCAGAATGTTGCGTTGATTATGTTTTACAGACAATCTTCAAGTCGTTTCTGATCGTCTTGTTTTGTGTGCGGACCCACTTTGACAGCGTCTTCTCCGCGTCATCATTGTTGCACCTGGTAGTTTATAGCTCTTCCATAGTGAGTCTACTGACGGCTATAAGTTAAAACTGTACGCTACTCTATGTTAGAAATGGCGACAGCAAAGGATGACTGCCCCATAACAAGAGGATAGGAAAAAAAAGAAGGAGCTTATTGACTACGGCGCAGGCTAAAGTGGCGGACGCGTGCACATTTTCGTCACTTATGCAGATCCCAAATATACATCTGCAGGTACCAATAGGTAAGAAAAGTTGGGTTTGCATAATATTGTGAAATAAAACGCAGGTAATATGTATCCTAATAGGTGCCATTTTGGGGTCCTTATAAACACATCATAATATGTAGAAGTAAAGTACGTCTGACTTCAGTAGCTAAAATGCTCCAACAATCCATCAATCGGTGCTGCTTCATAGCTTACCAAAGACGCTTTTGAGCGCCACGTGTAATGTTCTATATTCCCAATGAAACATCAAAGTTTTGTTCTTGCTATCTTATGGTACTCGCTAGCGTCATTTATTTAACAGGCGTCAACCTGCAGTCCACACGTATCGCTTGTGTGTGACTGTCATATCCTGGCCACACTGATCATAACACAATGTACCAACAAAAACTGGCTCGCTGTCAGTAAACACAACCAAAATGAATACATACACAAGACGCACCGGTTTATAAGGTGCACTGTCGATTTTTAAGAAAATGTTATTATTTTAAGTGTGCCTTATAGTTTAAAAAAATTAAATAACTGCAAATTGTGTGTACAGTTTTCTACTAAAAGACCTACTAAAAGAGTCAGATGCAATTACTAATATTATGACATCACATGGACAAAGATAACACCTTCTGGGGGAAAGTTTTGTGGTCAGATGTAAAAAAAAATTAGCCTTTTGGCCACAATACCCAGCAATATGTTTGGAGGTTGAAAAGGTGAGGCCTTCAATCCCATCAAACCATACCTACCGTCAAGCATGGTGGTGGTAGTATTATGCTCTGGGCCTGTTTTGCTGCCAATGGAACTGGTGCTTTACAGAGAGTAAATGGGACAATGAAAAAGGAGGATTACCTCCAAATTCTTCAGGACAACCTAAAATCATCAGCCCGGAGGTTGGGTCTTGGGCGCAGTTGGGTGTTCCAACAGGACAATGACCCCAAACACAAGTCAAAAGTGGTAAAGGAATGGCTAAATCAGGCTCGAATTAAGGTTTTAGAATGGCCTTCCCAAAGTCCTGACTTAAACCCCATTGAGAACATGTGGACAATGGTGAAGAAACAAGTCCATGTTAGAAGACCAACACATTTAGCTGAACTGCACCAATTTTGTCAAGTGGAGTGGTCAAAAATGCAACCAGAAGCTTGCCAGAAGCTTGTGGATGGCTACTAAAAGTGCCTTATTGCAGTGAAACTTGCCAAGAGACATGTAACCAAATATTAACATTGCTGTACGTATACTTTTGACCCAGCAGATTTGGTCACATTTCCAGTAGACTCATAATAAATTCATAAAATAACCAAACTTCATGAATGTTTTTTTGTGACCAACAAGTATGTGCTCCAATCACTCAATCACAAAAAAATAAAAGTTGTAGAAATCATTGGAAACTCAAGACAGCCATAACATTATATTCTTTACAAGTGTATGTAAACTTTTGACCACGACTATATATATAAACATTTTACAAACTGCGGCAATGTATTTTTTGTAAGGAATTCTGCAGTTTTGTTGAAAACAAACACAAATCAGTTCAGACATGAGAGATGCTGAAGAACAAATACAAAACATATTATATATAAATAAATAACAGCAAATAACACAATACATACACAGTAGGGGTGTAACGGTACACAAAAATGTCGGTTCGGTACATACCTCGGTTTAGAAGTCACGGTTTGGTTCATTTTCAGTACAGTAAGAAAACAACAAAATGTCACCTTTTTCCCACCTTTTTTAAGGAGCGCCGTAAGTGGCTGATCCGTTGGCGGTCCCGTCTTGTCACCCTTGTAACGTATGTCTGCTCTTAGTGGGACTGTGCCGAAAATGTAATTTCAGTTCTTATGTGTCTTGTACATGTTAAAGAATGGACAATAATAAAGCATCTTGAATCTTGATCTTGAAATATAAATTTTGGGGTTATTTATTTACCAAATTTACAAAATCTTCCACCAAAAATATTTGTCTTAGTGGAATATTTGATGTGAAGTAATCGGAACCTTGGATAGGTCAAAAATTCATAATAACATTGATTTTGATTCAATATTATGTTTTGAGCAATGACAGTTTGAAAGCAAAAAAAAACAGCTTTGTTTTATTAGTCAACATTGCAACTTTTTCTAAATTACATTTAACCTTTTTTATTTCAATTTTGCTATGTTTTTGTTTATTTTAATAGTATATTTAGAATGTGCCGTGGGCCTTTAAAACATTAGCTGTGGGCCGCAAATGGCCTCCGGGTCACACTTTTGACACCCCTGCTATAGATAATAAAAAATTCAATCTGATAAATCTATGGATAAAAAGCAGAGCCTGGCGACGCATGCGCGTTTATCATAACTCTCTCTCTCTCTCTGTCTCTGCCCCTCCCTCAGCAATGGTGCTGCACGCACAATTTGTTTTGTTTTTAACCCCTTCTTAACCCTGAATGTACATTGAAAATATACGCAACCCTAACTCAAAATGCCGGACCTTCGAGGCATTTAAGAAACTCCGCCCTGACAGCTCCGCAAAAGAGGACATGTCCGGTGAAAAGAGGACGTATGGTCAGACTATCGTTTACACAACGTGCGTTACGCTACTTAATATGTCCGTGTGGAAACTCGTTCGGTACACATCCGAACCGAACCGACACCCCCGTACCGAAACGGTTCAATACAAATACACGTACCGTTACACCCCTAATACACGCATGTATAAATGATTATATATGCTTGATTTATATCAGTAGAATATACAACCACTACACTGTAAACAAGAAGCTATAAAGAATGATTGAAAGTGAAGTATATCAAATGTCTTTATTGTTTAGTTAAAAGTCAAATAAAAAAGAAACAATCTGTTTAATAGACCTTTCTCTTTCATCTCCATGTCAAGCGTGCTTCAGCTCCTTTTTGGACTGACATCATAAGGCTAATTCATTAAGTGTTGGCAGGCAAACTTTATTCTAATTTCCAATAAACTCTCCAAAGCTAATACGCGCCTGTGAATGGAGGCCCCGCTTCACAGGCTGGCACGCGTTCAAGCGACATATGCTGGCGTAATCTCTTAAAAAGCGCCCGTCCAAGTCCAAATTTAATTATGTAAGAGCACAAACGGAATCAGAGTGCCGACACAGCACTGCGCTCATTCGCCGGCCGCGGCGCTCATTTGTTTATTGCTGCGACCCGGGTCCACCTAAAGGTCCTGCAGGATGAGATATATTACTATTGTTATACGGTCCTTGTGGTCTATCCAGCCATTACATTTGTTTGTTATGTTTTTACACAGCAGCTTTTATGCTGATTCTACTTTGACGTCGTATTGATCTATGCCTGCTAGTGGAGAGAGTGGTTGCTACAGCAGGACTATGAAGGATGTTCACGACCCCCCTGAGAAACCAAACACAATGAGCCAGGATTCACATGAGGGTTTTTGTAGCGCCCCCTACACTGCAAAAACTGAAATCTAAGTAAGATTAAATATCTCAAATAAGGGTGATATTTGCTTATTTTCGGTCTAATAAGATCATTCTTCTCACTAAGCAGATTTTATGTTAGAGTGTTTTACTTGTTTTAAGGGTTTTGGTCCTAAATTACCTCAGTAAGATATTACAGCTTGTTGCTGAGATTTTATGACCTCTATTGAGTAAAACATGCTTGAAACTAGAATATCAACTGTTGCAAAGCTGTGTCATCAACACTCAGAAGTATAAAACTACTTTTTTAAAGTAATCATTTCTTACGTCAAGCATGAAAGAAAAAATCATGATGCCGGGCGCATATCATTATGTCAAGATAATGGCACTAGCATTTACTTAATTTAAGAACATTTTTCAACATATTGAGCAAAAAGGTCTCTTTTTTTTCTACCAAGAAAAGTGCACTTGTTATTAATGAAAATATACTTATTTTAAGGTATTTTTGGGTTCATTGAGGTTAGCTAATTTGACTTGTTTTGGAAAGTCTTGACAAGCCAAATGTTCTTGTTCTATTGGCAGATAATTTTGCTTAGTTCAAATAAAATACCCCTATTTTTTTCTTTTTCTTGTTTTTGAACACTGACTTTTTGCAGTGTAAGATATGTAGTACTAGCATACATGTAAAGTAATACACAAATCCTCCATGTTTTTAAAGGGGAACATTATCACAATTTCAGAAGGGTTAAAACCATTAAAAATCAGTTCCTAGTGGCTTATTTTATTTTTCGAAGTTTTTTAAAAAATTTTACCCATCACACAATATCCCTAAAAAAAGCTTCAAAGTGCCTGATTTTAACCATCGTTATATACACCCGTCCATTTTCCTGTGAGGTCACACAGTGATGTCAATACAAACAAACATGGCGGATAGAACAGCAAGGAATAGCGACATTAGCTCGGATTCAGACTCGGATTTCAGCGGCTTAAGCGATTCAACAGATTACGTATGTATTGAAACGGATGGTTGTAGTGTGGAGGAAGGTAGCGAAAACGAAATTGAAGAAGAAACTGAAGCTATTGAGCCATATCGGTTTGAACCGTATGCAAGCGAAACCGACGAAAACGACACGACAGCCAGCGACACGGGAGAAAGCAAGGACGAATTTGGCGATCGCCTTCTAACCAACGATTGGTATGTGTTTGTTTGGCATTAAAGGAAACTAACAACTATGAACTAGGTTTACAGCATATGAAATACATTTGGCAACAACTTGCACTTTGAGATTGCAGACAGCCCAGTTTTCATCAATTAATATATTCTGTAGACATACCCTCATCCGCTCTCTTTTCCTGAAAGCTGATCTGTCCAGTCCAGTTGGAAATGCATCTGCTTTGAGTGTCGCAGGATATCCACACATTCTTGCCATCTCTGTCGTAGCATAGCTTTCATCGGTAAAGTGTACGGAACAAACGTCCAATTTCTTGCCACTTTCGCATCTTTGGGCCACTGGTGCAACTTGAATCCGTCCCTGTTCGTGTTGTTACACCCTCCGACAACACACCGATGAGGCATGATGTCTCCAAGGTACGGAAAACAGTCGAAAAAACGGAAAATAACAGAGCTGATTTGACTCGGTGTTTGAGAAAATGGCGGATTGCTTCCCGATGTGACGTCACAACGTGACGTCATCGCTCCGAGAGCGAATAATAGAAAGGCGTTTAATTCGCCAAAATTCACCCATTTAGAGTTCGGAAATAGGCTAAAAAAATATATGGTCTTTTTTCTGCAACATCAAGGTATATATTGACGCTTACATAGGTCTGGTGATAATGTTCCCCTTTAAAAGGAAGTTGTTCCTTACTTCTGTTTAGACAAACAGTCAATGAAGTAGACCAAATATTCTCAAACTGTGTAAGTGTACCACTAGTGCAGGGGTGTCAAAGTCAAGGCCCATGTGCCAGATCTGGCCCGCGAATGAATTATCTATGGCCCCTGGGATGATATTTGATTAGTAATAGAACCGGCCCGCAGACCACAGCCGCCTGCTGCTGTTTTGCACGCACCAATACGCCATCAGTGTTGGCGCTAAGAATTTTCAAAATGGGCTCCCAGGGACCCCATCAAGTCATTCAAATGGCGTCCTACAGTAGATTTTTGGGGTCCCGCTTTTTTGTAACCGTTTTGAAAACAAATTATAAATGTATGCATTATCCTGTTATAGCTCACATTAGAGATGTCCGATAATGGCTTTTTTGCCGATATCCGATATTGTCCAACTCTTAATTACCGATTCCGATATCAACCGATACCGATATATACAGTCGTGGAATTAACACATTATTATGCCTAATGCTGTTGTGATGCCCCGCTCGATGCATTAAACAATGTAACACGGTTTTCCAAAATAAATCAACTCAAGTTATGGAAAAAAATGCCAACATGGCACTGCCATATTTATTATTGAAGTCACAAAGTGCATTATTTTTTTTAATATGCCTCAAAACAGCAACTTGGAATTTGGGACAAGCTATCCCTGAGAGAGCATGAGGAGGTTGAGGTGGGCGGGGTTGTGTGTGAATCCAGCACTAACTCCCGGAAGAGTTAGTGCTGCAAGGGGTTCTGGGTATTTGTTCTGTTGTGTTTATGTTGTGTTACGGTGCGGATGTTCTCCCGAAATGTGTTTGTCATTCTTGTTTGGTGTGGGTTCACAGTGTGGCGCATATTTGTAACAGTGTTAAAGTTGTTTATACGGCCACCCTCAGTGTGACCTGTATGGCTATTGACCAAGTATGCCTTGCATTCACTTGTGTGTGTGAAAAGCCGTAGATATTATGTGATTGGGCCGGCACGCAAGGGCAGTGCCTTTAAAGTGTATTAGCGCTCTGTACTTCTCCCTACGTCCGTGTACACAGCGGCGTTTTAAAAAGTCATGAATTGTACTTTTTGAAACCAATACCGATAATTTTGAAACCGATACCGGTCATTTCTGATATTACATTTTAAAGTATTTATCGGCCGATAATATCGGCAGTCCGATATTATCGGACATCCCTAGCTCACATTCTATATTGTGTTTTGGACAAAGGTTGTCATAAACGTTACTTAATTCATTAAAAAAAAATAATACCAAAGAAAACAAATGTTTATGCATATGTAAATGTATTCAGTTATAAACATTCATTCACTTACTTCTTTCCTTCATGGATCTAAACTTTACCGCTGCCGGTATTTTTTTCTATATTTTTAATGCAATATTTTCAGAATGTGTTTATTTTATTTTTGGCCAAAGTCAGACAAAGAAAACAATCTGAAGTTGTCTTTATTTTTTAGTTTCCATGCCATGATTTTAATAGTCCGGCCCGCGTGTGCACAGATTTTCCTCCATGCGGCCCCTGAGTTAAAATGGGTTTGACACCCCTGCTCTGGTGGTACGTGGGCTCCATTTAGTGGTACGTCGGGAAAAAAATCACTTGATTAAAGTACAGTGTTTTAATTCCTATATTCAAATACAGTGTTACTCTTCAAACTGTGTTACAACGGCCAAAAATATTAAATGTACTTATTAAATAACATTGATGCCTTGTTTTTAATGAATACTTAGGCCTCCTACAGTACTGTATTTTAATGTTGGTCATTATGGCGGTACTTGGAGAGCTATGTACTTTCTGAGGTGGTACTTGGTGAAAAAAGTTTGAGAACCACTGAATTAGACAGATGGCTACGTTCACACTGCAGGGTAGGATGGCCAATTTGAATTTGTATGTAGTTGTTCACATTACAAAAAATAATGTGAACGCAAGCTGACCCACAGGCAGACTTGACGTCATGGCGTCACACGTGCTGCAGTGTTTACTGAAGTAAACATGGCTCCAATTCCAGTAGGTCTAAGTCCTGGCGTGTCTGTGGCAATTTTGAGGACTTTATGCAATCAACGTCAACGTTTTCTTAAAGGCCTACTGAAATGCGATTTTCTTATATAAACGGGGATAGCAGGTCCATTCTATGTGTCATACTTGATCATTTCGCGATATTGCCATATTCTTGCTGAAAGGATTTAGAAGAGAACATCGACGATAAAGTTCGCAACTTTTGGTCCCTGATAAAAAAGCCTTGCCTGTACCGGAAGTAGCAGACGAGTAGCGTGACGTCACAGGTTGTGGAGCTCCTCACATCTGCACATTGTTTACAATCATGGCCACCAGCAGCGAGAGCGATTCGGACCAAGAAAGCGACAATTTCCCCATTAATTTGAGCGAGGATGAAAGATTTGTGGATGAGGAAAGTGAGAGTGAAGGACTAGAGGGCAGTGGGAGCGATTCAGATAGGGAAGATGCTGTGAGAGGCGGGTGGGACCTGATATTCAGCTGGGAATGACTAAAACAGTAAATAAACACAAGACATATATATACTCTATTAGCCACAACACAACCAGACTTATATTTAATATGCCACCAATTAATCCCGCATAACAAACACCTCCCCCCTCCCGTCCATATAACCCGCCAATACAACTCAAACACCTGCACAACACACTCAATCCCACAGCCTAAAGTACCGTTCACCTCCCCAAAGTTCCTACAGCACATATATTTCCCCAAAGTCCCCAAAGTTACGTACGTGACATGCACATAGCGGCACGCACGTACGGGCAAGCGATCAAATGTTTGGAAGCCGCAGCTGCATGCGTACTCACGGTACCGTGTCTGTGTATCCAACTCAAAGTCCTCCTGGTAAGAGTCTCTGTTGTCCCAGTTCTCCACAGGCCAATGGTAAAGCTTGACTGTCATCTTCCGGGAATGTAAACAATGAAACACCGGCTGTGTTATCCGGCAAAACAGTCAGGGGGTGCATTCTATGGCAGGGGTGCGTTATCCAGCACAACACCTGCCGCAATACACCGCTTCCCACCTACAGCTTTCTTCTTTGCTGTCTCCATTGTTCATTGAACAAATTGCAAAAGATTCACCAACACAGATGTCCAGAATACTGTGATATTTTGCGATGAAAACAGACGACTTAATAGCTGGCCACCATGCTGTCCCAAAATGTCCTCCACAATCCGTGACGTCACGCGCTGACGTCATCATACCGAGACGTTTTCAGCAGGATATTTCGCGCAAAATTTAAAATTGCACTTCAGTAAGCTAACCCGGCCGTATTGGCCTGTGTTGCAATGTTAAGATTTCATCATTGATATATAAACTATCAGACTGCGTGGTCGGTAGTAGTGGGTTTCAGTAGGCCTTTAACGGAATTATTTTCTGTAGAAGATTAAGAAGGAACAGGGCAAGCATCGTTGCTCTCGCAGATTGTGGGACATTTTCTAAAAAATGTCTCAGAAGAACGTGTGGGTGAGCAGTCGGAGACAGTTGTGGAACTGTCGCGTGAGTTCCTAAAGCATTATATTCGCCTTTTTCTGCTGTTTATTTTGTAATCGTCTAATTTGGCGAGGAATTATGACGGCTATCAGTTTTTGATGTCGAACTGGTCAAATGAACGCGACCGCGGCATTCAGACTGCAGTCACATTAGATACATATTTGATTTATATCTACATATATTAGGCCTGGTTCGGATTTGAAAAATTCAGAATTGCACTGTTCACATTGACTTGGAAAAATCCCATATGGGCAAATATGAGTGGAATTGACCTGCAGTGTAATGAGGACTTAGTTGCTAAGTCCGCCCCTTTAAAGACGTTTTACTTAAGGAAGTATCGCCAATATGAATACCGATAACTTGACTTAAAATATAATGAAAATCGAATAATTTGTAAATGTACCTCTCGTTACTTGACTATGACTATGATAACACAGGAAATCTATTTTATTCATGACATAGCACTGTGAACCCCGTAAGATCTGCCCAAAACATCCGGTTTTACTTGCGAGCATTAGCTCATAGTTAGAGATGGGCATAAATTGGTTTTACAAACATGAGAAGGAAGAAAGTAAGTGTGAAGGACAGTGCTGAGAAGAATAAGTGGATAGTATTCATTGAATCAAATAAATAAATATTCAAAAGTACAACAGTGTGTCACCAACTTGGCGAAGCGATTTGAGCGTATCACTGCTAGTCTGCACCATCCTTTGATTGATTGATTGATTGAGACTTTTATTAGTAGGTTGCACAGTGATGTACATATTCCGTACAATTGACCACTAAATGGTAACACCCGAATAAGTTTTTCAACTTGTTTAAGTCGGGGTCCACTTAAATTGATTCATGATACAGATATATACTATCATCATAATACAGTCATTACACAAGAATTGAATTATTTACATTATTTACAATCCGGGGGGGGTTTGGGTTTGGTTGTTACCTAAATTAGAATAAATCTAAACCCAGCCAAAGTACCAGTCGAGTGGAAAAACAAGTTGCCTCAATATTAAAGCTATTATCATATCCATCATATGTACCTGTATTGTTTGTCTGATCTTGAATGGGATTGTGCTGACAATTTTAATTTCCCCTCTGGGATTAATAAAGTATTTCTGATTGTGATTCTGATTAAGGACACCAAAAGACTTCAAAAGTTTGCGAATAAATAGATTTGATCAAAATGGTATCAATCCCATGGAGATTCCCGAGCCATTTTGAGAGATAACGAGGAAGCCAGTCAGGTGATCGTGTGTTGTTGTGCTTGGAACCAAATATCCCTTCCCGATCAACAACAATACTAATCAAGCAGACTTTTTGAGAGCCAATAACAATTACTTTGAGAAAAAATATGATCCAGGACCATATATTTTTGAGCCCGAACCCAAAGAGGATGAGCAATAAGTTTTAGAAGCCGAGCGCGAAACGGATGCAGCTTTATTGTAACCCTAGCATCCGCAGCATTGCTAGGAGCAAAACATACAAACGAACCATAGTAAAACAAACACTTACTGTAATATTCCGACTCTCGCTGTGGAATGAGACGCTCACATAATTCCTTTTGGATGAAAATTAAATCTTTGTGTCTTTTTCGCCATCTCGGGGATGTCTAAGTCGACCAGCTTTTTCATGGTCACAGGTGTCTACTACCAGGTGAGAGATGCATGAATTAGAATCTAGAATTTATGTTTGGCAAGTTTGAGACGAAGCAGAAGCAGCCGCCAGCTTAGTGTGTCAACAATAGCAGCGTAAGATAGCATTAGCTCACTGCTATCAATGTGCTGCTAACATAGTCCGTCTGCTGTGGCACTTATAATAACATCACTCGTAGTTGGTTAATTTTCAGGTCACGACATGTTAATGGAATACCGTTGGCCGGATGTTTTAAGAAGGTATAATGAGCGCAATAGAGGACCCTCCATCTGTTGACTCAATTTTTAGCTATTTGTTTACAATTTCAAATGCATAAAAAAAGCTAAGCATATGTGTTATTGTCTTACATAAGGATTGTGAATGATAAACAGGGCATCTCTTTCAAATGTTTGCGTATTTCTAGTATGACTGATAACATGGGCAGAGTGCAGAAGCGTTCCCATTGTAATACTGAAGGTGTTCGGAGCGGAATATTCAAAATGGCTGAATTTGTGGCATTTTGGGACATTTTAGACGGTATTCTCACATACAGATTGTAAATACAATTGGATATGTTTTAATGGATACAATGAAACACAATTAAGCATATAAAGTCAACTTGCTTTTCCACTCTACTGGTAGTTTAAAATAATACCTGAATGGTGGACATTTATCCATGAAAATATGGAGAAGCAACTGGAAGGAGATACCACACACTCTCCAAGGTAAATGTTTTGAAACTCCCTGTGGGAACCTTCCCAGGGGAATAATAAAGTTTCTATCTATCTATCTGTACAATATTATAATCATTACTCCATAAAACTACTGGAGTTTTTGCCGTACACTTATTGGAAAATGTATTTGTCTTTTTTAAAGACATGTTACATGTTAATATTGTTCTGTTTTGGATTATATGGATTTCAGTTCATTTTCGAGAGTGATGTTGATTTGAGGTACAATTGTTATCAGTTAAGAGCTCCGTCAGAGAACCAATTAAGCTCGTAAATTTTGGTAGTAATGTATACAAAACAATGCATTTGTACAACGTGAATAAAAATAACTCCCTTATGTTCAAATACAGACAAATGTTTAAGTAAGACACAGTTACTACAGTATTTTTCGGACTATAAGTCGCAGTTTTTTTCATAGTTTGGCCGGGGGTGCAACTTATACTCAGGAGCGACTTATGTGTGAAATTATTAACACATTACCGTAAAATATCAAATAATATTATTTATCTCATTCACGTAAGAGACTAGACGTATAAGATTTCATGGGATTTAGCGATTAGGAGTGACAGATTGTTTGGTAAATGTATTGCATGTTCTATATGTTATAGTTATTTGAATGACTCTTACCATAATATGTTACGTTAACATACCAGGCACGTTCTCAGTTGGTTATTTATGCCTCATATAACGTACACTTATTCAGCCTGTTGTTCACTTTTTTTCATTTATTTTAAATTGCCTTTCAAATGTCTATTCTTGGTGTTGGGTTTTATCAAATAAATTTCGACTTATACTCCAGTGCGACTTATATATGTTTTTTTTCCTTCTTTATTAAGCATTTTCGGCCGGTGGGACTTATACTCCGGAGCGACTAATACTCCGAAAAATACGGTAGTAAAATAACACAAGTGCAACAAGGTGACAATCATGTAAATACAAAAATGTCAACAGAAGAACATAAACAACTTCCATAGTAGACAGATATTCGGGGAAAATAAAGTGGAAGGGAAAAGAAAGAGAGAGATTCACTGTTTCCACTGACAGACTAAAGAGACGCTGAGGTTGCATAACTGTAAGGAAAATACAGTCATTTATTGGACGTATAGAAGAGAAACTGCAGCAAACTTATCGATGTAATTACGATGATGTGTGTGTAAAATTGTAGCAGAAATGGTTGAGAAGCAAACATCAAGCAAAGCGTTTTTGCAGGGCAACTAAATAGTTTTCTTTAAGTCGTTGGCCATTTGTTTATTGAGTCAAGTACTTTATAGATGTATGTATTCCATCAATCCATCCATTTTCTACCGCTTGTCCCTTTCACGATCGCGGGGGGTGCTGCAGCCTATCTCAGCTGCATTCGGGCGGAAGGCGGGGTACACCCTGGACAAGTCGCCACCTCATCGCAGGGCCAACACAGATAGACAGACAACATTCACACTCTCATTCACACACTTGGGCCAATTTTTAGTGTGGCCAATCAACCTATCCCCAGGTTCATGTCTTTGGAGGTGGGAGAAAGCCGGAGTACCAGGAGGGAACCCACGCAGTCACAGGGAGAACATGCAAACTCCACACAGAAAGATTCAGAGCCCAGGATCGAACCCAGGACCTTCGTATCTTGAGGCATACGCACTAACCCCTGAGCTAATGTGCTGCCCCTGTCTGTATTTCATGTATTACAACAATAAATTGACCAACAAGAGAAGTATCCCACACTTCTCTTTTGTAAAGTAAATTGTGTACAGCCGATATTGTCACAACGTGGTCGCATCTTTATGCGGGGTCGTTCTTCCAGGAATGCAGAACGGACAACTCCGGACGACAGCGTGAGGTAGGAGAGGATTTATTAATCATAAATCATAGCCAAACAGAAAACAAGCAAAAAGGATGCGTGCAGATTGCACGCAGAAGTTAAGGCAAAAACTTAGCAAGAAGCAAGAACCAGGAATATCCAAACGTAACAGTTGCATGGAGCAAACAAAGAAGCCAGGACGAGTGACCGGCAAAGGCAGGCTTAACTAGTGTGTCTGATTGGAAACAGGTGAGTGTCCCGAACAACAGAGGCAGGTGAAAATCATAAGTAACCACGGTGACTAAACTCAGGAGGTGCACAAACAGGAACTAAAGGAGTCCAAAACAAACAGAAAACACAAAACATGATCCGGACCACGGATCATGACAGATATGGGCATCTACATCAACAATATGATTTGCCTGAGTAGCTGTAAAGGACAAAATACAAAAAATAAATAAATAAATACAAAAATTACCTCAACCCATAAGGGGCACCATTAATGACATTTAAAAAAAAAAAAAAAAGAGTCATTTAAAGTTATAGGTGTCCTATTTTTTTCATGACTGTCGCAATCGCAGCGCCAAACATTGCTGAGGTGTAAAAATGAAATGTTAACAATCCACAAAGGGTCCTCCTACCGCGTGGAGGACTTTATCCGAGATACCAGGTCACCTTTTCTCCCTGGTATCAATAAATCCCGGGACAAAACGGCATATCTTAAGCACCTTATACTGGCGACTTTCCGCACATTCCCCTTTGGCACGATAACATTCCGCCCCGCACAATGGTCTAATCTTCATGGCACAGGTAGCAAAACCGGGATTGTGCACTCTTGCATTAGAGCGCCCTATGCATTCCCTTTGTGCTTTTTTTTTTTATTTTACAGCAAATGAATTAAAGAGGATTCCAACAACTTGGGAGATAAACAAATCAGGCTAAATAAGTTGGAAGGAGTTGGGCAAAAACTGCTCGAGATAAGGACGTGCGATTGAGACATTTCTTTACACAATGAACCTTTAAGCTTCATTTTTCAACACACGCTTTGTTGGCTCGTTTTACATTTTGTACTCCATCAGATTGTGGCTACGTAAACCGAGGCATTGTCTGTAGATTATATATTCAGGTCACTCCTCGCCTCGGAAAATTAATTTTTTAATCCGGGCAGATGTTTGTTTTCAGGCAACAACAACAACAACAACCAAAAAAAAACTTTCTCAAGTTGCATCCCCAGATGAACACTGAAAGCATTCCTAAGTAGCTGACTTGCTCTGGTACAAAATACCTCAAAGCGCGGGAGAGATAATACGTGTGGATTGAAACGCAATCTGCCCGAGATAAGCGCGGTGCCACCGACAAGACCTGACTTCCTCGCCTTATCGTCGACATGCTTGGTACCAGGAAGTCTTTGGAGATTGTACAAAAAACTGCAACATCTTGGAATTGTAAGAAGTATGCGAGCACCCGCGCTGCCGCCATGTCTTTTAATGTATGCTAAGCTATTGTCGTAATTTCATTTGGCAAGAGATTATTACGAACAATAACCTTAAAGCGAGACAATAAGGAAGTGGGAACTGGCATTTGAGTAATCTTTAAGCCCGTTTCCGCTCCTGATGGATTTACTGACACCCCCGGTGTGAAGGCAGCCCACCCTTTCTCACAGCACTCCTAAAATATGTAACATTAGTGAGTACAACCTGAAGACATGCAGCCCATCCTTTAGGTCCGTGTTTACGTTTGATTACGGTTTTTAATTTAAATATAGTTGCTGTGAAGGAGGATAATGTGTATGAATAGAATAGAATAGAAAGTACTTTATTGATCCCTGGGGGAAATTCAGCACCACTGTTCGCTCACAATAAACACTTAGGTATTTTTTACATGTGAATAATATATATACAGTCTATTATACAGCATTATTCACATGCTTGCTATCAGGATAGGCGCGATAACAGGAAAGGACAGAGCAGGCTGTACTTCCTGAGGAGGCTGCACTCCTTCAACGTCTGTAAAAAACTCTTGTGGATGTACTACCAGTCTGTGGTTGCCAGTGTTCTGTACTACATCGTAGTGTGCCTGGGGGGGCACAGTACATCTAAGAAGGACAGCTCCAGACTGGAGAAACTGATCAGGTGGGCCGGTTCTACGGTAGGAATAAAACTGGATTTACTGGTGACGGTGGCAGAGAAGAGGACTGTGGAAAAACTAGTGAGCATCCTGGATGATGCCAGTCACCCTCTGCATACCGTTATGAGTAGCCAGAGGAGCCTGTTCAGTGCTAGACTGCTTCATCCCAAGTGCAGGACTAATAGACTCAAAAACTCCTTTGTCCCGCACGCCATTAGACTGTACAACTCCTCTCTGGGAGGGGAGGGAGGGTACTAGGATGACAGGGGATGCAAAACAATAACAGTGCAATAATTTGTCATAACATGGTCACTACTGCCTAGTTTCTCTTGTTATATTCTTATTTTACTGTTATATTTGTTGCTTTTTATTTTTATTCTTATTGTAATATTTTTCTATTTTGTTTCCATTTATACCCCCATTATTTACTTTTTACTTTTTAAATTCAACCTCAATTCTGTACACTGCTGCTGGAATTTTAATTTTCCTGAGGGAACTCTCCTGAAGGAATCAATAAAGTACTATCTATCTATCTATCTATCTATAAGGATAGGCATCTGCTGCACACCAGATAACCGTAGATTCATTTTTTTACAGCACTAAAGAATATTTCAGCACCATTGAACATGTTTGTACAATTGAACCCTAAATTATTCTTACACTGGCCCTTTTATTTTGACGTCAAAGGAATTTCTATCTGGTGTAGTGACTGGAAACACAAAACCAAGTCAGATTGATGGCAAAATGTGCAATAAATAATATTTGATATATAACAAAAAGGGCTATCTAGGGACTTTAATCATTTAATTATATTTGTAAAAATAAATAAATAAATATAAATACAAAGCATGTTAACAATTGAAATAATGCAAAGCGGATCCAGTTTTTGCTGTTTGTTATTGAAAACATATGTGAAAAAATACAAATAAAGTATTTTAAATAATTAGACAATCTATTGTGTAAACATTGAACAAAAAAATATTTAAAACAAGTTAAGAATATTACCTTTTATTTAAGAAATGCAAACAATACTGCTAATACAAATGTTGCCATTAATTATTGAGATGTAGATATAACTTGAGTAGTCAAACATTTTATTGAAAATATATAATTTACAGTGCATAAAAACAGTTAAGAATGTTTTATTAACTAGAAAATGCATTATGTAAACGTTATAAACAATTTTCAAAAACGCAAAGAATATTAATATTTTGTTGATTTAAAAAAATATGCTTATATAAACATTTTAAACAGTTAAAGGTTTTGACATTAATTACTGAGACATAAACAACTTAAGAACTCAAACATTTAAATATAATATATTATGTAAATATGACAAAAAATAATATATATATTAACGATTTATAATAAACACATTTATTTCAGAATGCATTTTGTGAACATTAAAACAGTTACAAAAAAGTATATATATACTGCAATAATTACATATAATAAACATATTCCATTTGCATTTATGTAAGGCTTTTAATTGTTGACTGTATGTGTGTCTGACTTAATAATATCGCTTACCTCCTAACATTTTGAGTTTGACTCAAATTTGGCCATGCCCATTATGAACCAACTTGGAGCAAAACTGTGTTTTAATTATGAATTAATTTACTACGACTTATGCTAATTATGTGGACTTGATTGAAACAATTGACAGCAAAAGGTGTGCACTACTTGGCTACAACCAGCAGGGGTCAGATCCTACCTGTCAGAGAGGTCCTTCTCTGTCAGGCTCTTCTTCTGCTCCGCTTTACTGTGGTGTCCCCCAGGGATCTATTCTAGGCCCCATCCTGTTCGCTCTATATGTCCTCCCGATTGGAGAGATTTTTAAGAGGCATGGAGTGTCTTATCACTTTTATGCAGACGACTGCCAAATTTATATGCCGATTTCAAAAGGCCACGGCCCCCTGACACCCTTCTCAACTGTCAATGCGACGTCAAGGCTTGGTTAGCCCAGAATTTTTTAATAATGAATGAGGGAAAAACGGAAATTTTAGTTTTTCGTCCGGCCCTCACTGACTTGGGACCATTGCAAAATGATGTGCGTCCCAAAGTCACCAGCCTTGGCGTCACTATAGACAGTGATTTTAAACTTGACAAACAAGTCAATGGCGTTTTGAAATCCTGTTTTTATCATCTTCATCTTTTAGCAAAGGTAAAACCGTTTTTATCTTTTAACCTTTTTGAACAAGTCGTGCATGCTTTTTTTTCAAGTCGCCTGGACTACTGCAATGCACTTTATGCTGGCATTAGCCAAAAAGCTCTCTCCCGGTTGCAGTTAGTCCAGAACGCGGCAGCACGACCATATAACCCCAATTCTTGAGAGTTTGCACTGGCTCCCTATTCATCTTAGAATTGCATGGACTGGCACCTCAGTATATCTCGGACCTCATCCAAATTTACAATCCTGCGCGTGCTCTGAGGTCCGAGAGCCAGCTCCAGCTTGTAGTGCCCAAGACCAGACTTAAATGATTGATTGATTGATTGAAACTTGTATTAGTAGATTGCACTGTACAGTACATATTCCGTACAATTGACCACTAAATAGTAACACCCGAATACGTTTTTCAACTTGTTTGAGTCGGGGTCCACGTAAATCAATTCATGGTAAAACCAGGGGAGACAGGGCCTTCTCTGTGGTCGGCCCTAAGCTCTGGAACACTCTACCCCTCCATGTTCGGACTGCTCCCACAGTGGAGTGTTTTAAGTCTCGTCTTAAGACCCACTTTTATTCTCTGGCTTTTAACACTACGTGAGTTGTGTGGTCTTCTGTTGTCCTCTGTGTTTTAAAAATGTTGATTTCTATTTACTGTTTTAATTGGTTTTACCCTTTAAAATCGTTTTTAATCATATTTATTTTATATTGTTTTTATATTGGTTTTATATGTATTTATTTTTTGTTTTTATTCAGTCATTGGTGGAGCTAAGGATAATATTTGAATACTGTTTTTAATATTGTTGTGCAGCACTTTGGAAACATTTTGTTGTTTAAATGTGCTATATAAATGAAGTGAATTGGATTGGATTGGGTGCTGTCGATTCCACTAGTTAACTGACAAAATGACGCCAACTGCATATTCATTATTCCGGTCAATACAAACCGCCATGGAAACAGGAGTTCATAACGTTCACACGGATATTCCACATATAGGTTGCATCATCATTGTCATGATGTGGAAGTGACGAACCCCAAGATGCAGAGATGACAGGCGGTGTACAAGAAAACATGGTTTTAATGTCAAAAAAAGGTGAAAACAAAAAGGCGCACAAGGCGAAGGCACAACTTAACGCAGGAAACAAAAGCTAACACTTAGCCTGAACTATGAACATGAAACAAAAAGTCGCTAACTGTGAAATAAATAAACAAAACTTACTTGGCAAGGCACGAGCAGCATGAACTAAGCATGAAATCATCAGCATGAACTATGGTATCTCCAGAAAGCAAGCATGAACAGAGCATTGCATGAAACAGGGAGTCCACAGCATACAACAAACAATACTCCAGCACTGACTGGAGGGCAAGGCAGGTTTAAATAATGCCTCTGATTAGTGCTCGGGCAGCAGGTGAGCGGGCGAACACTAATCAGAGGCAGGTGGAAATAATAAGTAACCATGGTAACTAAAACAAACAAGGGTGCACAAAAAAAGGGAACTATGAAGTCCAAAACTAACAGAACATAATACATGATCCGGGACATGGATCATGACAATCATGTTGAATGCTTCTCACTATGAGCATCAGCATCCCTCCAGTCCACAGTGTGGCGCTCTGCTCTCCTCCATGTGCGCCTGCACCCCCCTCCCTCCCCTTTTCCCTCACTCCCACCATCAAATATAAACGAGTGCGTGTGTGAAGCAGAAGTGTGTTTAATTAATCTCCCTCGCAGTGTCGCATGCTTCTGAATCTGCTCCATCACAGACGCCACTTTGAGATCTTTCTAGAATCCCTTTGAAGACTACCTCGTGTTTTTTTTTTTCTTTTTTCTTTTTTATATCGTTTCCCGGTAACGTTTTACTGATGGACTACTTGAAAATGTGTTTTCACCTTAAAGGAAGCCAAGATCAATAGACTCCATCCACACACACACACACACGGGAAATAAATTATTATTTTTCATCCTCTAATGTATAATGGATATCATTCCTTATTCAACACTTTGTTCAGGTTCCATGTGAGGCACAAAGGGAAATATTTCTTGTGTTAAAACTGGAAAAAAAAAGATCATCACGCAGCAGAGAAAAGAGGCAAAATAGAGCATCTCACTCCTGTATTATACCACAATACAGTTAATCTTCTGTAATTATAAAGCTTAGCGACATTTACATATTAATCTGCTTGGCCGGCCACAATCAAGGTGTTTTAAATCAAGAGCGGAGGTTAATAGGAGAGCGGGCAGATAAGCGCGGAGGGAAGATGATGGTCGCCACTTCAGGTGCAGCCTTATCGCCAATGGCGGCGGCGGCGCCGGCGAGGGCCTTTCTTATGTAATCTGTGATTTCATTCAGCCTGCGTATCAGATGATTGTCTGCCAGAAGAAAAAGCCATTTTGAGGGGAGCGGCGCGGCGTGAAAAGGATCGTCTCCCCGGCAGCTCACCCCTCCATGTCGAACCAGCCGCACGGCACCGAAGGTCAGCGGAATTATTGGGCGGTGGCGGCGCAAGACAATGATACGGCCTTAACCCTCATTTAGAGGTGCCATTTTCCCACCTGACCCCCCTCCCGCTAAAGTGTTATTTTTCCATGTTATGAAATGTGATAGCTCTCTGGTGAAACAGGAGTCTCCGGTTAGGGAGGTAATGTGCGGCACGTGCGGGCGACGGCGGCGCCGGGGGGCCCTCGCCTCGCCTGGGGAAAAAAACGAGGCTCGTTTAACACCCTGCTCGGCCGGGCGTGCGGCGCACGCAGGGGCCCGGAGATTGCCCACTTAGCGGGGATGATGATAATGTCGCTGTGAATTTCACCCAAACGTGTCGTTTTGAAAACACACAAGAAGAGCTGCATCGTGACCGCATGATGGCGGGCGGGGGGGAGACAGTGGAAACATTTGCAGTCAATAATTGATGACGAGCGGTGATTAAGTGGCCATGAAGATCATGTTCCTAACGCTTGTCCGGCAATTAAAAAGCCAACTTTTACCTGGTGGGTGTGGTGTTAATAAGTCAGGTGGAAAAAAATCATAAATGGATAATGCCTCATTAATTTCCTCTCATATTTCCATTAATGCAATACGACGCCAGTTAGAGGGCTGAATAATTCAGTGCTCATTGTGTAATGCTGGATGTGAATCTAGCGTCACACACAGCCACAGGGTCTAAACCAGTGGTTCGGAACTGCTCTGACACAGGAACCAACGACTGTGGTACCTCAACTTGCAGGCACAATGTGTTCCATGGCCGAGCTTGTAACTCCGAACACGTGTATCTCAAAGCAGCCCCACCCATTAAAATTAATCTAAAATCTATATAAAAAAAGTTTAAAAAAAAAAAGTCACACTGATAGTCACACACACACTGGGTGTGGTGAAATTACTCTCTGCATTTGACACATCCCCATGTTCACACTCCGGGAGGTGAGGGGAGCAGTGAGCAGCAGCGGGGGCCACGCGCGGGAATCATTTGGTGATTTGAACCCCAATTCCAACCCTTGATGCTGAGTGCCAAGCAGGGATGTAATGGGTCCCATTGTTATAGTCTTTGGTATGACTCGGCCAGGGTTTGAACTCACAACCTCCCAGTCTCAGGGCGGACACTCTAACCACAAGGCCACTGAGCTTGGTCCTCCCAAAACAATGAATACTGTTTGACAAACTTAACAATAACATGTACTACAAACAACTACAGTCGTTTAATGAAATCAGTAATAATATTGTTCAGCCTTTACCTTGAAGACCAGACGAATGCGGTGTGTCCGACGGCCTGATACTCTGTCCGGTGTTGCCAAGTCCGCTTATTATCCGCTTATTATACAAAACCCAAAACCAGTGAAGTTGGCACGGAATACAATAATTTGCAATCCTTTTCAACTTATATTCTATTGAAAGGACTGCAAAGACAATATATTTAATGTTCGAACTGAGAAACAATTTTTTATTATTTATACACATATATATACACATATATATATATATATGTATATATATATATATATATATATATATATATATATATATGTATATATATATATATATATATATATATATATATATATATATATATATATATAAAAAACATATATATATATATATATATATATATATATATACATATATATAGATATATATACATATATATAGATATATATATACATATATATATATATATATATATATATACATATATATACATATATATAGATATATATATACATATATATATATATATATATATATATATACATATATATATATATATATATATATATATACATATATATATATATACATATATATATATATATATATATATATATACATATATATATATATACATATATATATATATATATATATATATATATATATATATATATATATGTTGTGTATTTTTTTAAATATATTTTTGAAAATTATAAATCGATTTAGAATCGGTATGAATACAAATTGTGATTTGGATGTGAATCGATTTTTGACTGAGGGATATACACACACACACACACACATACATATATATATATATATATATATATATATATATATATATATATATATATATATATATATATATATATATATATATATATATATATATACCCATACACACACACACACACACACACACACACACACACACACACACACACACACACACACACACACACACACATGTTATGTATTGTTTTTAAATAGATTTTTGAAAACTATGAATTGATTTAGAGTCGGTATGAATACAAATTGGGATTTGGGTGTGAATCAATTTTTGAGCACATCATTGTACAAAATTTAGGGTTTAAGTAAAAAAAAAAGACCATACTGTAGGTCACCATAGGTCTCCTTTAACCTTCAAATTGTCCTCAAACATTTCCCTACCAAGCTCAACTCACTAATGGTACCAGCCAATTGGCTGGTACTTGGTACCTCTTATCTAAAAGGCCACATGACAGCGTCAGGAAGTGGTACAAATATGGATACCAACCATTAGCACTCCTCTGAGAATGGGTTTCCCACCTCCAACTTGGAGTTAACAACTCAGCACAACTCTTGTCGGCCCTCCTAGTAGTTTCTCTTTGGGGCCCCTCTGATAGGACAACTGGCAGGTAGTCGCAACCCAAAATGGGTGCCCGCTGACTTTTTGACAAATGAATGAGGCATCTGTTGAGCACATGGAATCTTTTCACGTCACACAACACACTGGGGCACCAGGAAAAGAGATAATTAGCAAGCACAGTCGATTCTTTGAAGTGTCCTCTGTCTTTTCCCCATCGTGTCCCCACTTATAGATGCCTGAGTTCCACTTATTAGATGTGATTATCCACCCAGAGCTGTATGTAGAAGACTTTTTTATTACGGCGCACCGCTGCTATTTAGACAGAAAATGTAATTCAATGATGTAACTTCAGATATGAATCTGCATTACAGGGCAGAGTGCCACTCTGGTGGCTGCTTGTGACATGTTGGCTGATTAAACTCTCAGGCTGACGAGCCCGGGAGCCACACAAGAGGACAGACTATAGTACAAAGGGTTTCTTATTATAGAAAATCCCAGAGAATAGCCAACTGTGGGAACATGCTAATGGCATGATACTTCTCACAGACACAGCATGTTTGTGCACGTATCGTCTTTTTAGTTAAAACCCACACACTCACTTATCTATCCAATTGCCTTATCCGGTTAAATATGATGACTAGCTTTAGGAATGACCTCCAGGCAGAGGACAAGGCCGCCTCCTCCTCTGTCTACCCCTCTTTTGAGAGAGTGGTGACCTTGTTGTGCTTCTGTGAGCTACATCTTGTCACACAGTGAACAGGCCATTGGAAAGATGGTTTGTTGCCTTTTGAAAAGGCCAGTGATGGTGCAGGTGATAAGCAGGGAGGGGTGTGAATGCTGGGGGTGGGATGCTTGTATTGTGAAAATGTAAAACGCAGAAGACACACCTGATGGAAACAGAGGCAGACACGGTGTTAAGCACCGCGTTCCAGGATTTAATCCATATGTCGTCATAGCGGTTAGAGGGCAAGATGAGAAAAACAAGAAATTCAATGGAGGGCAGACCTTTGCCAAGGTGGAAAGATTGTGATCTGCGTACAAACACGATGGATTCCTGCCAAAGAACAGATCAAAACAGACATTTCTATCCAATAAATGATTTGATAGTGTTCTGCCCAGTCTTAGTGGAGGGTTTTTGAGAACATGCAAACCTGAAACAGGTGCCCAGTTTGTGGTCCATGCAGCCTTTTTCCCAGTAGACTTCTGTATTTAATTAAAAACAATAAATTAATAAAAACAACACATTGATGTGTATTGGATTCTGAAGTATTGTAAATATCTGACTCCAAAGTAAAAAGTATTGACTGGCGAAACCCTTGTTGGAAAAGAACAGATGTCAGATATTTCTTCTTGTTGTTGGTCACTAGGGTTGTACACAACTCAGGAGGAATGTTGGTCCACTCCTCTTTACAGATACTCTCCAAATCTGAAAGGTTTTAAATGCTGTCACTAGGCAACTCCAAGTTTCAGATGCTTTTACATATTTTGTATCGGATTAAAGTCCAGAAACTGCTTTGGCCACTCCATGATCTTTATGTGCTTCTTTTTTTAGACAGTTTTCCTGCTGGAAGACTTGTCCACGATCTTCCTTAAGTGTTGTGAGGGCATACATATTCGCGATTGCCTCATACAGTACAGTGGTACCTAGACTTATGAGTATCTCAATTTGCGAGTAATTTGAGATATGACCTGCTTTTATTTCTGCTTTGTGTTGCGAGCATTATTTAAATTACCCACCGCTGGTTGTAATAGTATTTGTCACAGGGTTGTGACAAATACTATGACTATTACTTTATTGAGCAAAAAACAGTTGGTATATTGTTACCCGTTGCTGTTCCTGCTTTGTTTATAAATTTTGGTTGGACAGTTTAGAGATCGACACAATCCTGCCCTCCAACCACAGGACCGGAGAAAGTTGGTGCGAAAGAGAAGAAATGGACGACCGAATCAGAGAAACAAAACATTGAAAACATATCCTACCTGGTAGCAGCCCACCCCGCGAGTCAGCATCAGTCCACATCCCACAAGCTGCAGCCTGTGTCCGCGGCATGCAGCCACAAACATGTATCCGTCAAACAGAGATCGACACAATCCTGTCTTCCAACAATCGGAACTAAAAAAAATAGTGTGGAGGAAAAAAAGGACAAAATAGGAGAAACAATTTAAAAATTGTCAGCCCTGCCATAGGAGCAGTCCACATCACAAAAGCTGCAGCCAGCGTTTGCGGCATGCATCCGCAAATGTCCAAACAACGAACATGTATCCATAAAAGTACTGAGAAGCTGCAGATGTGGTTTGGTGCGTTTCAGTATCTCCTGGTCCTGACTCAACAGGCTGGACAGTCACGCATTACCTTTGACACGCAGATAGACTTATCACTTGTTAACTCTGACCTCTCTGGTCCGTCACTCCAATATGTCTGTGTGGAACATCAATGATTTTCTAGTTCCTATTGTTATACGACGGAGAAGAAGCCCATAGGAGACACCTACGAAAGTCTGTTCCCTGAGATAAATGCTCAACATTATTATTGCATTATTTCATAAAACAACTGTGAGTGTGAATGTTGTCTGTCTATCTGTGTTGGCCCTGTGAAGAGGTGGCGACTTGTCCAGTGTGTACCCCGCCTTCCGCCTGAATGCAGCTGAGATAGGCTCCAGCACCCTCAGCGACCCCGAAAGGGACAAGCAATAGAAAATGGATGGATGGACTGTGGTTGTTTGTAGTACATGATGTTTTGTTTTTCAAACAACATTTCTGACCTAAAAGTTTGTTTTTCTTTTTAAAAGACATGTCAAAATGGTGGTGTTTTGATTTCAATTCATTTCAATTGGCAGAGATTATTTGAGACAGATGCGTTTTAAATTGGCAGCACGGTGGAAGAGGGGTTAGTGCGTCTGCCTCACAATACGAAGGTCCTGAGTAGTCGTGAGTTCAATCCCGGCCTCGGGATCTTTCTGTGTGGAGTTTGCATGTTCTCCCAGTGACTGCGTGGGTTCCCTCCGGGAACTCCGGCTTCCTCCCACCTCCAAAGACATGCACCTGGGGATAGATTGATTGGCAACACTAAATTGGCCCTAGTGTGTGAATGTGAGTGTGAATGTTGTCTGTCGATCTGTGTTGGCCCTGTGATGAGATGGCGATTTGTCCAGGGTGTACCCTGCCTTCCGCCCGATTGTAGCTGAGATCAGCTCCAGCGCTCCCCGCGACCCCGAAGGGAATAAGCGGTAGAAAATGGATGGATGGATGGTGTTTTAAATTTTGAGCCCTGTCGCGAAACGGAACGTTCTATGGAGGTAATACTGTGTATCATAACCCCCTCAAACCTGGGAGAAAAAAAACAAACTCCCTTATATAGAAGTCTGCACCGAACTGTTTTAGGTTCATTGTGCATGTGTGCTATCCATCCAAAAAGATGTTGTGTAATTCATCAAAACAATCGACAAACTAAAAAAGACTGAACACAACACCTCTCAATTTATTTTACAGCTCCTCTGCCAATCAGTCAGAATGTTAATGATGTTTCGGCAAGCAAATTAAACTAAATTAGGGATTCTTCCAATGTGCCATCTCTGGGACGGGATTTAAATTTCATTATGTGCACAGATATACAAATCCAAGCTATGGCGGGGATACGCACATACACAGTCTGGAAATGTATTTAATGTGTGTGTGTGGGTTTGTGTGTTTGTCTGTGTTTGTTTGTGTGTGCTCTCCAACAAAAGCTGGCATCTCCCATGGTCTGCACAAATGTTTGTCTAATGTAAACCACCATATAGAAGCATCTAATTAGGAGGTGTCAGGCTGCAAGTGCCTGAGAAATCTCAGCCAACTGTTAGCCAATTTGGATTATTTTGCAATCAGTAGGGTAGTGGGGAGTGGGGGGAATCTAACCAAAGGGGCACTTCATTGGGGTGGAGAGGGTGGGGGGCAATTAATGGCAAGGTGGAGCCACTCGCTGGTCAGCCATGCATGTTGTTGAGACTCTGACCCCTCCCTCTAATTTGCTACTGTCCTGTGGCACTTTTTGGTAATTAGGACCCTGAATGCAACAGCTGACGGCCCCTCCCTGCTTACCCACATGCTGGGTAAGCAGCAGCACAAAAGGTGGGTCCTTTCCAAGGAGGCTTTGGGAAATCCTCAATCAGTGACCTCCGCCCGTAATAGATGCCATATCGCAATTAATTGTCTGTCGTTTGATTCTGCCTTCAATAGTTCAGGTCAGGGGTTTTCAAAGTGTGGCACAGTGAGCCTTCCAACAAAGAACGTAGTACAGCTTGGGTCTTCCCTCTGAAAAACTGAATTTTTGGAGGATATGCCGTGGCGTCTGCCACATGCAAAAAATAAACACCACTGTGTGTCGCTGTTATCAAACCCCATAGTTTGACCTTATATTGCAGATTGATTTCAAATCCCTCACACAGTTTAATGTACTCTACCAAATACCCGTTGTAACTTTGGAGTGTTTTGATGAATCACCACTAAAATTGGTACACATGTCAGTCAAATTTGAGCAAAAGTTTTGAAAAACATGGAAGCAATCAATCAAACACAGCTGCAGTCAACGTTCATAAAAAATTCTAAAAAACAAATTACTGATTACCGTTACTGATTGTAACGGAATTCATATAGAAACGACAACAAAGGTTATTGAATTGATTTCAGAATCTTTACGATGTATCAGCAACCTATCATTTCAAACAGGCAAATTCCCGGATAAAAATGAAAATAGCAAAAGTAGTACCAATTTACAAGACTGTAGACAAACACCAGTTTACAAACTACAGACCTGTTTCTGTACTTTCACAATTTTCTAAAATCATTGAAAAATTGTTTAACAAAATATTGGACACATTTATGAATAAAAAATTAAACACTCACATACAACCGATAAGGATATAGAGCCAACATTTCAACATCAATGGCATTAATCTAAGTAATACAGAAGTAAAACCAGAATATTACACTGCCCATACCTAGGCTCCTTCAAAGGCTGTGCTACTGGCTGCAAAGCATTGCACTTTCAAATACAATAATGAGTAGAGAGGAGTGTTATGTGTAAATAAACGAACACTGAAATTCAAGTATTTATTTTATTTATATGTATATATATATAATAAATTACATACATGTATATATATATATATATATATATATATATATAGATATATAGATATATATATATAGATAGCTAGAATTCACTGAAAGTCAAGTATTTATTTTATATATATATATATATATATATATATATATATATATATATATATATATATATATATATATATATATATATATATATATATAGATATATAGATATATATATATAGATAGCTAGAATTCACTGAAAGTCAAGTATTTATTTTATATATATATATATATATATATATATACATATATATATATATATATATATATATATATATATATATATATATATATATAAGAAATACTTGAATTTCAGTGAATTCTAGCTATAAATATACTCCTCCCCCCTTAAACCACCCCCCCCAATCTCCCGAATTTGGAGGTCTCAAGGTTGGCAAGTATGATAATAACAGAAGAAGTTAACAAATAAAAAAAATGGTTTGACAAAAACAGATAATCTTTGAATCCCAGTAAATCTAAAATAATGCTATTCGTTAACAGTGGAAGGGAAAGTTAAACACAAATAGACAAAGTATATATTGAAAGGGTAAAAGAAAACACATTTTTGGGTGTAATAATAGATGATTAAATGAACTGGAAACTTCTTGTAGAAAATATACAACATAAAGTAACAAGAAACACATCAATAATGAATAAAGCAAAATATGATCTGGACCAAAAATCACTTCATATTCTCTACTGCTCACGAGTGTTACCATATCTGAGTTATTGAAATATGGGGAAACAACTACAAATGTTTGCCTTATTGGGACGGCGTGGCGAAGTTGGTAGAGTGGCCGTGCCAGCAATCGGAGGGTTGCTGGTTACTGGGGTTCAATACCCACCTTCTACCATCCTAGTCACGTCCGTTGTGTCCTTGGGCAAGACACTTCACCCCTTGCTCCTGATGGCTGCTGGTTAGCGCCTTGCATGGCAGCTTCCGCCATCAGTGTGTGTGTGAATGGGTGAATGTGGAAATACTGTCAGAGCGCTTTGAGTACCTTGAAGGTAGAAAAGCGCTATACAAGTATAACCCATTTATCATTTATTCACTAACGGTGTTACAAAATAGAACCTTTAGCATATTTGTATGTGGAATTAAATTATGGAATGGATGAACCAAATAAATCAAACAAAACACCAATATGATTCAGTTTAAGAGACTGTTTAAACTACAAGTGTTCACAAAGTACAAAGAAGAACAATTATGATAAACATCTTGAATATTTTTTTTTTTTTTTTGAGACAATGATTATTTATGTATTTATTATTTGTTTACTCACTATTAGGGATGTCCCGATCCGATATTTGGATCAGATCGGCCGCCGATATTTGCCAAAAAATGCGTATCGGCAAGGCATGGGAAAATGACGATCCAGATCCAGTTTAAAAAAAAAACTCCGGTCCGTGTTTTCCAATGCACCGATTTAAATAATACATTCCACTTTTCTGCTGCTCCCTAATTTCCGTTCCGCATTTTCCAGCACACCTTCAACACATCCACAGGTCTGTGGATTCTCACGCAGTTGCTTTTAGCTGCTGGCATTACACGACAGGCTCTTCTCACTCTTTCCTGTGTCTCCCTCTCACAGACAGCAAGCGCACCTTCTTACACACGTCACATACTGTCACGTCATACGTCACATACGTATACGTCCTCCCCGAGCAGAGAGGTAGCAGCATGGCTAACGTTAGCTGTGATGCTAGCGCAGCCGTGCGAGCAACGCTCCCTCTTAAGGTGCGCGCCTGTGCAATTACGCACTGCTCAAGCGTCCTCTGCGCACGACAAATCTATGCCACGCACAAAATCAAATAAAAAATAAGCGCATAACAATTTTCGACACATGGACACGACAGAGAAAACTGTTTTCGTCATCATTGTCCAAATATTGTAACGTCTGTCGAGACGCTTATCTCCATTCGGTGCCACACGTCCACACCATCAAAATGCCCAGGCAAACATTTCCAGATCAACACCGTATGAAAAAAATAGTGATTGTTTTAGTTGTGATTTCCTTCTCTGCATGAAAGTTTAAAAGTAGCATATATTAATGCAGTATGAAGAAGAATGTTTTAATGTAGACACATAAAATCATCATACTGCTGTGATTATATGCATCAAGTGTTCATTCAAGGCTAAGGCAAAATATCCACATATACATGGTGTATCGCAATATGGCCTTAAAATATCGCAATATTAAAAAAAGGCCATATCGCCCAGCCCTAGTTCAATGATGCCATTTCCGTTTGTCATGTATAATTTTGTCTATTTTGTGTTTATTCTTGAATAAACAGGTCAGTTTCTTGTTACCAACCATTGTGTATTATTCAAACTCACCTAATTCAGCTGGCTAGTTGTTATCAAGAGTACTAAAACCCTTTTCAACATGATTCTGACAACTAAGTAGGCTAAATAACTTTAAACTTTAATACATGCTCGGATAGGCCAGCATCGGTCAGTATCGGTATCGGATCGGAAGTGCAAAAACAATATCGGTATCGGATAGGAAGTGCAAAAACCTGGATCGGGACATCCCTACTCACTATGGTATATTTATTTATGTATTCACTGTTCTGTTACAAACAGAGAACAAGGAAATGGGACAAAATTGTCATGATATGAAAAGGAGGTAGGATTAAAAAGGCTCTGCGTCTTCCTACTCCTTTTCGGACGTATGGCTCGTTTGGAAGAAGTATGAAGGAAGGCAAAATGAAATTGTTTTATAAATATCTCTGCAATGCCTCAATGGTTTCATTTTTGGGAACTATGCAGATCCCAAACAGCAGCAGGCACAAATAAGTATGAACAGTTGGTTTTGCACAGTAGGACCCCTATAAGATAAAATGCAGGGTCAAAATAAACTGTGTGATTATTCTGGGTTATGACTAATACAACACTTTTGTGTGAATTACCACAAGTTAAGTCGTTGTTTTTGACAGCTCTAGTTATTAGAAAGTACACTAATTTGCTTTTTTACCTAGAACACAACACTAGGATGATTTTGTTCTGTTTATGTTTTTTGGAAGTTGCACTGGAAAACCAAGTATACATTACAAATGTCTCGTCAAAATATCCAAACAAAGTTAATACAAGCCACAATCCCATGAATAGTATTTTTTCAGTGAGACATAAGAACTTATTTTTAGGCAAACAATACTACTTTTGAGCATCACAAGTGTGTTATAACGCACAAAACTTCCCAATACTAGTAAGTATAGCTAATATTGTGTTTTAATTGCTAATTTCAAGGTCACTTTTGAGTTTTTAAAGCTTAAATATGTCTTATTTCAAGAAATTTTACATTTCTGGCAGATTGTTTTGCTTATTACAAGCAAAAATAACTTGTATTTTTCAAAATATCCAAGCAAAGCAGCTAAAATCATCGACCTACCCAAACCCAACATTTTAGATCTAAACCACAGGTCCATCACTCGACTGGCAAAAACGATAGTCCAGGATATCAGTCACCCACTACACCAATACATAATCCCACAACCATCAGGGCGCAGGTACAGAACCATCAAATTCCGGAGGGCCCGCCTCAGAAAAAGCCAGATCCCTGCAGCTATAGCCGCCCTTAACAGCAGGCCCGGCTGACTTGTCTGACAAGCCTATAAATGTGTCGGTCATGTATTATGTATTTTTGTTATTTTTGTTTTGTGATGTGTAATGTCTACTATTTCAATGCACGGCAGTGAAAATGAATTTCCCCAATGAGGACCAATAAATCTAGATCTAATCTAATCAAAGTTAATACAAGCCACAATCCCATAAAAACAAGTTTTTAGGCAAACAATACTACTTTTGAGCATCACAAGTTTGTTATAAGACACAAAACTTCACAGTACAAGTAAGTACAGCGGATATTATGTATTAATTGCTAATTTCAAGATCACTTTTGAGTTTTTTAAAGCTTAAAGGGGAACATTATCACAATTTCAAAAGGGTTAAAACCATTAAAAATCAGTTCCGAGTGGCTTATTTTATTTTTCGAAAAAAAATTCAAAATTTTACCCATCACGCAACATCCCTAAAAAAAGCTTCAAAGTGCCTGATTTTAACCATCGTTATATACTGTACACCCGTCCATTTTCCTGTGACGTCACATAGTGATGCTAATACAAACAAACATGGCGGAAAGAACAGTAAAGTATAGCAACATTAGCTCGGATTCAGACTCGGATTTCAGCGGCTTAAGCGATTCAACAGATTACGCATGTATTGAAACGGATGGTTGTAGTGTGGAGGCAGGTAGCGAAAACGAAATTGAAGAAGAAACTGAAGCTATTGAGCCATATCGGTTTGAACCGTATGCAAGCGAAACCGACAAAAACGACACGACAGCCAGCGACACGGGAGAAAGCGAGGACGAATTCGGTGATCGCCTTCTAACCAACGATTGGTATGTGTTTGTTTGGCATTAAAGGAAACTAACAACTATGAACTAGGTTTACAGCATATGAAATACATTTGGCAACAACATGCACTTTGAGAGTGCAGACAGCCCATTTCAGGCGCGCTAAGAACATATAGTTTTCCACGATTTCAGCACTCAGGTTAACCATACCTAATTAGACACAAAATACTGCATTACACAAGACTTCCCCAATGTACTCGAATGATTGAAAAAAATAAAAGTTTTTAAGCTAAATTATTGGTAAACACAGTTTATGTATAATAATTTACGTAAAACCGCGAGTAATGAATAAAGTTTTCATCAATTAATATATTCTGTAGACATACCCTCATCCGCTCTCTTTTCCTGAAAGCTGATCTGTCCAGTTTTGGAGTTAATGTCAGCATCTGCTTTGAGTGTCGCAGGATATCCACACATTCTTGCCATCTCTGTCGTAGCATAGCTTTCGTCGGTAAAGTGTGCGGAACAAACGACTGACCATTTCGTCGGCTTTCCCCACAGCCTCGTATTTTGAACAAATTTCGTCTAATTTCTTGCCACTTTCGCATCTTTGGGCCACTGGTGCAACTTGAATCCGTCCCTGTTCGTGTTGTTACACCCTCCGACAACACACCGACGAAAGTGAGAAAATGGCGGATTGCTTCCCGATGTGACGTCACGTTGTGACGTCATCGCTCCGAGAGCGAATAATAGAAAGGCGTTTAATTCGCCAAAATTCACCCATTTAGAGTTCGGAAATCGGTTAAAAAAATATATGGTCTTTTTTCTGCAACATCAAGGTATATATTGACGCTTACATAGGTCTGGTGATAATGTTCCCCTTTAAATATGTCTTTTCTCAAGAAATCTTACCAAGACAATTTTGACTTGTAACACTGCCAGATTGTTTTGCTCGTTAAAAAGCAAAAATAACTTTTTTTTTACTCTTTTTAGGAGGCACATTTTTTCCAGCAATGTGTCCACCCTGACACACACATTTGCACAAACAAAGGCCTCCGATCAAATACACGCCTCTTTCAAATAGGCAGCAAGATCCCGGTTACTCCTGGTCACCCTTTGGGAAAACACACCAAGTGGGTAGGATTGTCTGGAATGCCACCGGGGGTTGGCAAACTAAAGAAAGGTCACGTTGACCCAGCATGGGTTGGTGTCATCCTCATTAAAAAAAGACCTTCCTCTAATTACGCGTTAGCGGGCAGGACGAGACTCTTCCGACCGCAGAACAGAAGAAGTGAGGTCCTGCGTGAATAGCGGTGGATACAGCTTGAAAGGGGCAGAGATAGGGCACGGAAGCCTGCAGGAGAGACCAAGCTAGGTGTTTTCTCTAAAGCAGCTCCCCTGATGTCGATGATTAGTGCATGGAAACTACAAGAGGAGTGCGGTGTTTCTTTTGTTACCCTGCCTAAAAACCCACGATTCACTTTGCATCTTTGCAACAACAACAACAACAACAGCGAGGCAGCCTCTTCGGCAGAAAAACACACACAATGAGCTCAAGGCTTGCTCATAACATCTCATTATAGTTAATGAGCGCTGTGTGTTTACAATGTGTAGTTCCATAGAACGAGCAGTGTTTACCCATCCCCTCCTCTCAATGGAGATCACTCAGCTCTCACACACACTCACCCAGAAACAAAGGAGGATTTGTTAAGCCAAGGGCTGCGTTCCTTCCCATCTGGATCACGGGGCTTCATCTAGCAAGGTTGAGCACCATCACCCCCAGTTGAACAGGAATGATCGCCATCTAATTGGATTACAAAGCAGAACGATTAGGTTGGATACAGTTTTTAGATGTGATGGGAAACCCCCCCGACCCAAGTCTTGTGTTTACCTCTGGGTTTTTGAGCCACTTTTAATGGACGACAAAATAAAATGGACACATACAAGACTGTACACCATCCCAAATATACAGTCGCAATCAAAAGTTTACATACACTTGTAAAAAACGTAATGTCATGTCCTCCAAACATATTGCTGGGTGTTGTGGCCAAACAGCTCAATTTTTGTTTCATCTGACATCACGTGGACAAAGATAAGACCTTCTGGAGGAAAGTTCTGTGGTCAGATGAAACAAAAATTGAGCTGTTTGGTCACAATACCAAGCAATATGTTTGGAGGAGAAAAGGTGAGACCTTTAATCCCAGGAACACCATTCCCACCGTCAAGCATGGTGGTGGTAGTATTATGCTCTGGGCCTGTTTTGCTGACAATGGAACTGGTGCTTTAAATGGGACAATGAAAAAGGAGGATTACCTCTAAATTCTTTAGGACAATCTAAAATCATCAGCCCGGAGGTTGGGTCTTGTGCACAGTTGGGTGTTCCAACAGGACAATGACCCCAAACACACGTCAAAAGTGGTAAAGGAATGGCAAATTCAGGCTAGAATAAAGGTTTTAGAATGGCCTTCCCAAAGTCTTGACTTAAACATGTGGACAATGCTGAAGAAACATGTCCATGTCAGAAAACCAACAAAATTAGCTGAACTGCACCAATTTTGTCAAGAGGAGTGGTCAAAAATTCAACCAGAAGCTTGCCAGAAGCTTGTGGATGGCTACCAAAAGCGCCTTATTGCAGTGAAACTTGCCAAGGGACATGTAAGCAAATATTAACATTGCTGTATGTATACTTTTGACCCAGCAGATTTGGTCACATTTTCAGTAGACCCATAATAAATTCAAAAAAGAACCAAACTTCATGAATGTTTTTGGTGACCAACAAGTATGTGCTCCAATCACTCTATCACAAAAAAATAAGAGTTGTAGAAATTATTGGAAACTCAAGACAGCCATGACATTATGTTCTTTACAAGTGTATGTAAACTTTTGATCGTTCAAAATGGTTATTAGTTTAATCAGTTTAAAAGTGCTTCATTGTAAGCTGGGAAGTAGAAATGGTAACAGAAAACCGTTTCTTGTTCAGAACCGCCTCCCAGTTTATCAATTCCTTAGAATCACCTGTCTATCTGTGTTGGCCCTGCGATGATAGGCTGATTGTAGCTGAGATAGGCTCCAGCGCCCCCCGCGACCCCGAAGGACATAAGCGGTAGAAAATGGATGGATGGATGGAGAATCACTTGCTATTTTTTCAAAGGATTCCCTTTAATGATTCCTGCAGGCAGGAATGATGTCACTTGGCAACATGCGTGGTCACGTCAGACAACAAGAATCATGGCATGCAGGCGGCAGAAACACTCCCATTTTTGGCTATATTTTACGAAAAAAGATTGCAACAGCGCTACACTGCAAAAACTGAAATCTAAGTAAGATTAAATATCTCAAATAAGGGTGATATTTCCTGAGGGAACTCTCCTGAAGGAATCAATAAAGTACTATCTATCTATTTGCTTATTTTCTGTCTAATAAGATAATTCTTCTCACTAAGCAGATTTTATGTTAGAGTCTTGTACTTGTTTTAAGAGTTTTGTTTCTAAATTATCTAAATTACAGCTTGTTGCTGAGATTGTATGACCTATATTGAGTAAAATATGCTTGAAACTAGAATATCAACTGTTGCAAAGCTGTGTCATTAACACTCACAAGTATAAAACTACTTTTTTAAAGTAATAATTTCTTATTTCAAGCATGAAATAAAAAATCATGATTTTGACACAATTGTGTCTCATAATTAAAACGGATGACAGCCAAATGGACTTTGCTGTTTTATTTTCAATGAAACAATAGAAAATACGGACTCATAAAGTAGTACAGTTGGCACAGTACAGTAAACTGACAGTTAATATTTAAACATTTAACATTTGACATTTCAAACAATTTTGAACAGAAATAGTTCATGCACATTCAGACAAATTCCTCAAATTTACAATAAAACATTTTTTGGCCGGGGGTTGGGCTGTATATATGCGCACTAATTCAATCAATCAATCAATCAATGTTTATTTATATAGCCCTAAATCACAAGTGTCTCAAAGGGCTGCACAAGCCACAACGACATCCTCGGTATAGCCCACATAAGAGCAAGGAAAAACTCACCCCAGTGGGACGTCGATGTGAATGACTATGAGAAACCTTGGAGAGGACCGCATATGTGGGTAACCCCCCCCCTCTAGGGAGACCGAATGCAATGGATGTCGAGTGGGTCTAACATAATATTGTGAGAGTCCAGTCCATAGTGGATCCAGCATAACAGTAAGAGTCCAGTCCATAGTGGGGTCAGCAGGAAACCATCCCGAGCGGAGACGGGTCAGCAGCGCAGAGATGTTCCCAACCGATATACAGGCGAGCGGTCCACCCCGGGTCCCGACCCCGGACAGCCAGCACCCCATCCATGGCCACCGGATCTGTGTGTCTCCCCACAAGGGATAGGGGGGAGCAGAGGAGAAAAGAAAAGAAACGGCAGATCAACTGGTCTAAAAAAGGGGGGCTATTCAAAGGCTAGAGTATACAAATGAGTTTTGAGATGGGACTTAAATGTTTCTACTGAGGTAGCATCTCTAACTGTTACCGGGAGGGCATTCCATAGTGCTGGAGCCCGAATAGAAAACGCTCTACAGCCCGCAGACTTTTTTTGGGCTCTGGGAATCACTAATAAGCCGGAGTTCTTTGAACGCAGATTTCTTGCCGGGACATATGGTACAATACAATCGGCAAGATAGGCTGGAGCTAGACCGTGTAGTATTTTATACGTAAGTAGTAAAACCTTAAAGTCACATCTTAAGTGCACAGGAAGCCAGTGCAGGTGAGCCAGTATAGGCGTAATATGATCAAACTTTCTTGTTCTTGTCAAAAGTCTAGCAGCCGCATTTTGTACCAACTGTAATCTTTTAATGCTAGACATAGGGAGACCCGAAAATAATACGTTACAGTAATCGAGACGAGACGTAACGAACGCATGAATAATGATCTCAGCGTCGCTAGTGGACAAAATGGAACGAATTTTAGCGATATTACGGAGATGAAAGAAGGCCGTTTTAGTAACACTCTTAATGTGTGACTCAAAGGAGAGAGTTGGGTCAAAGATAATACCCAGATTCTTTACTGAGTCGCTTTGTGTAATTGTTTGGTTGTCAAATGTTAAGGTGGTATTATCAAATAAATGTCGGTGTTTAGCAGGACCGATAATCAGCATTTCCGTTTTCTTAGTGTTGAGTTGCAAGAAGTTAGCGGACATCCATTGTTTAATTTCATTAAGACACGCCTCCAGCTGACTACAATCCGGCGTGTTGGTCAGCTTTAGGGGCATGTAGAGTTGGGTGTCATCAGCATAGCAATGAAAGCTAACACCGTATTTGCGTATGATGTCGCCTAGCGGCAGCATGTAAATACTAAAGAGTGCAGGGCCAAGAACCGAACCTTGGGGGACTCCGCACGTTACCTTAACATAGTCCGAGGTCACATTGTTATGGGAGACGCACTGCATCCTGTCAGTAAGATAAGAGTTAAACCACGACAAGGCTAAGTCTGACATACCAATACGTGTTTTGATACGCTCTAATAAAATGTTATGATCGACGGTATCGAAAGCAGCGCTAAGATCAAGAAGCAGCAACATAGATGACGCATCAGAATCCATCGTTAGCAGTAGATCATTAGTCATTTTTGCGAGGGCTGTCTCCGTAGAGTGATTTGCCCTGAAACCGGATTGAAAAGGTTCACAGAGATTGTTAGACATTAAGTGTTCATTTAGCTGCTGTGCGACAATTTTTTCGAGGATTTTCGAGATAAACGGAAGGTGGGACACCGGCCGGTAGTTTACCATGAGGTCAGGATCGAGGTTAGGTCTTTTGAGCAAAGGATGAATAACCGCTTTTTTGAATGCTAGTGGAACAGTGCCAGAGGAAAGTGATAAGTTTATAATATTTAGCACTGATGGACCTAATAATACAAAAAGCTCCTTAATAAGTTTCCCAGGAAATGGGTCAAGTAAACATGTTGTTTGTTTTGTCCCATTGACACATCTTAACAATTCCTCTAATGTTATTTCATCAAAGAGAGAGAAACTATTTTGGAGGGCGGTATCCTTCGTAGATACAGTTGTATCTGTGTTAATAGAACCCAGTTGTAGCTGCGATGCATTGTCTTTAATCTCCTTTCTAATGAGTTCAATTTTCTTATTAAAGAAATTCATAAAATCATCTGCTGAGTGGGTGGAGCTACTGGGAGGAGTCCCTTGTTGGGTTAGCGATGCTACTGTACTAAACAAAAATTTCGGATCATTTTTGTTGAGGTGGATGAGATTTGAGTAATATTTAGCTTTAGCTAGGGTAAGCATGTGTTTATAAGTTATTAAACTATCACTCCATGCTTGATGGAAAACCTCAAGTTTAGTAGCGCGCCATTTGCGTTCCAGCTTTCTAGCTCTAGTTTCTTCTGTAAACCATGGGGTGCGCCTTTTAGGAGCTCTTTTAAGTTTTAGCGGTGCTATACTATCAATGGTGTCGCGCAGGGCGTCGTTAAAGTTGTTAGTGAGGTTATCAATAGAGCCGACATAATTTGGGAATGGTGCCATTACCGAAGGCAGTAGGCCAGCAAGAGTCATCGTTGTGGCAGCATTAATGTTGCGGCTGCTATAGTAGTTATTATTATTAGTTTGTTGACAATGAGTCAGAACTTCGAATTTTATAAGGTAATGATCGGACATTACTTTAGTATACGGGAGTATCGTAACTTTGGAGGTGGTGACACCCCTGACCAGCACTAGATCTATCGTATTTCCGTTGCGATGCGTAGGTTCATTTATTATTTGTGTAAGACCACAGCTATCAATTATAGTCTGGAGCGCCATGCACTGAGGGTCCGATGGGGTATTCATATGGATATTAAAGTCCCCCATTATGATTATATTGTCGGCGTGCGTCACTAAATCAGCAACGAACTCTGAAAATTCACTGATGAAGTCCGAATTGGGTCCTGGGGGGCGGTAGATAACAGCCAGGTGGAGAGGCAGCGGTGTGACAAACCTCATAGTAAGCATCTCAAACGAGTTATATTTATTATTTAGGTTGGGGTAAGATTAAAGTTTTTATTGTGGATGAGTGCAACTCCCCCACCCCTTTTAATGGGACGGGCAATATGCGCTCCCGCATAGCCAGGAGGAGACGCCTCACCCAGCGCAAAGAAATCGTCTGGTTTGAGCCAGGTCTCGGCGAGACCAATAACGTCAAGATTATTGTCTCTAATGACCTCATTAACTAATAACGTTTTGGAAGATAATGATCTTATGTTTAAGAAGCCCATATTATAGGTAGTGTGCTGTTTTGAGGAGTTTTTGTTGAAATTATCCGTAGTAGCAATATTAATAATGTTGTGTTTATTATGTGTAGTGCAATTTAAATAATTTCGACCATATCTAGGAATTGATATGACGGGAATTTTCCGATTGTTTGCTTGATGTTGTGATAGACCGAACGCATCATAACTTGCCACCTCAGTAGAATGCATGTCTACTTCTGACACAGAAAAAACATTTTTTGAGTTGTGTATTGTTCTAAAATAGTTGCTATGTGTGCAGGTATTATCCAGCCTGGCGCTGGCTAGTTCTATTTTAACAAACTTCTCACCCGGACTAGCGCTTCTTTGAGGATTAGCCTTTCGCTTTGTTGTTAGCCCCGCTCGGCATCCCCGCTTCTGCTTCCGCTCACACCGCTTACGTGTCTTCCGTTGACGGTCCACGCTGGCACTTAACTCCGCTGCTTTCGAGGCCGCTGGATGTAGCCGGCGAAGAATCCCCATGCTAGCGAGGAGGTCGAAAGTACCCGCATCTTTCAGCCTATAACGGCCCGATCTATCCACATCCAGAATCGTCTGTCGGTCGTATCTGATCACGAAGTGTCCACGCTGTGAGCCAGCCATGAAATAGACAGAATTGACGGGTATTTTTGCCAAATCGCTCTACACTTCCAAGAGCGTCTGCAAGCCGCTGCCATCAGGGCGCCGCCATCTTGTCAAAAAAAAAAAAAAAAAAAAAAAAAAAAATTGACTGAAAGAGCACGCACTTGGCGCGATTATGTCATGTTATCGATGGAAAAATGCATTTTTAGACCATATGATTTGCCTGAGCGGCTAGGAGACCCCGAGAGTAACAAGCGGTTGCCTTGTTGCCTTTCCATTAAGAACAATAAATTAGTTTTAGTATAAGTTTGCTGGGTTCAAGAAATGTAATGCCGAGCGCATATCATTATGTCAATATAATGGCACGAGCATTTACTTAATTTAAGAATATTTTTCAACATATTGAGCAAAAAGGTGTCTTTTTTTTTTCTACCAAGAAAAGTGCACTTGTTATTAGTAAGAATATACTTATTTTAAGGTATATTTGGGTTAATTTAGGTTAGCTAATTGTACTTGTTTTGGAAAGTCTTGACAAGCCACATTTTCTTGTTCTATTGGCAGAAAATGTTGCTTAGTTCAAATAAAATACCCCTCATTTTTGTATTTTTTTTTCTTGTTTTTGAACACTGACTTTTTGTAGTGTACGTGCAACAATTGCACGGTTGCTATTTCGACAAAAGGAAGAAATACGAGCAATATGCTGAAAGATTTGAACTCACAGCACGCTATAACTGTAAAATGAATGCCTTGATTCTGAACCGCTTCGATCTCATCCCAGCAGAAGTAACGCGAACACAGCGACAAGAGGTCCTAACACCGCCTAGCATGTCAAAGTGTCTATTACTTGTTAAAGCCCCACTTTAGAACTTTCAGTTTTGGTTGAATTCGGCGGCGCCAGTGGACCAAAGTAGTAGTGTTTTGCCTGAAGGAAGACCACAGTTCTCATGAGGACCAGAGTATGGAGTTAGTCAGTCAGTCTGACTGATCTTTCCACAGAAGAAATCTACATATTTTACTCAAACTTTATATTTTTAAGTTTGCAGTCATTGCATTGTTTTGTTTTTTTCATACAGTACTTTTGAGTTTGTTACGCCGCTGGTAATGTTGGTGTGGAACGGCAAACTAATAAGTTGGTGGCTTTTTATTGCAACCACGCAAATTTACAATAGCTAACATTAACATTATCGTTTTGATCTGTTCATCAAAAATGACTTACCGTATTTTTCAGACAATAGGGCGCACTGGATTATAAGGCGCATTAAAGTGGTCATATAATGATTTTTTTCTAAATTTAAAACACTATCTTGTGGTCTACATAACATGTAATGGTGGTTCTTTGATCAAAATGTTGCATAGATTATGTTTTACAGATCATCTTCAAGTAGCTTTCTGACAGTCGCTTCAGGATGCGCCGTTTTGTGGGCGGTCTTACGTACGTGGCTCAGCTTCCACAGCGTCTTCTCCCCGTCATCTTTGTTGTAGCGGTGTAGCGTGCAAGGACGGGAGTGGAAGAAGTGTCAAAAAATGGAGCTAACTGTTTAAATGACATTCAGACTTTACTTAAATCAACAACGGAGCAGCATCTTCTCATCCGTGGCTCAATAATGCAGCATCAACGCCGAAAATGTGTCCCGTGAAAAAACGTCCGACCGGAACCCTCTTAATAACTAAAGTTCCGTGGGTGAATTATGTAAACCCACTACAGTTTTTAGCGCTTTGATAGCTAGTCTACTGACAGATATAAGTAAGAACTTTACACTACTTTATATTAGAAATGGCAACAGCGGAAGATGAATGCCACATAAGAAGGTAGAGAAAAAGAAGAAGCTTATGACTACGGTGTCGGCACGGACTACAATTGCGGACGCGCGCACATTTGTATTATTAGGTCCATCAGTGCTAAATATTATAAACTTATCACTTTCCTCTGGCACTGTTCCCCTAGCATTCAAGAAAGCGGTTATTCATCCTCTGCTCAAAAGACCTAACCTTGATCCTGACCTCATGGTAAACTACCGACCGGTGTCCCACCTTCCCTTTATTTCGAAAATCCTCGAAAAAATTGTCGCACAGCAGCTAAATGAACACTTAGTGTCTAACAATCTCTGTGAACCTTTTCAATCCGGTTTCAGGGCAAATCACTCTACGGAGACAGCCCTCGCAAAAATGACTAATGATCTACTGCTAACGATGGATTCTGATGCGTCATCTATGTTGCTGCTTCTTGATCTTAGCGCTGCTTTCGATACCGTCGATCATAATATTTTATTAGAGCGTATCAAAACACGTATTGGTATGTCAGACTTAGCTTTGTCGTGGTTTAACTCTTATCTTACTGACAGGATGCAATGCGTCTCCCATAATAATGTGACCTCGGACTATGTTAAGGTAACGTGCGGAGTTCCTCAGGGTTCGGTTCTTGGCCCTGCACTCTTTAGTATTTACATGCTGCCGCTAGGCGACATCATACGCAAATACGGTGTTAGCTTTCATTGCTATGCTGATGACACCCAACTCTACATGCCCCTAAAGCTGACCAACACGCCGGATTGTAGTCAGCTGGAGGCGTGTCTTAATGAAATTAAACAATGGATGTCCGCTAACTTCTTGCAACTCAACGCCAAGAAAACGGAAATGCTGATTATCGGTCCTGCTAAACACCGACATTTATTTAATAATACCACCTTAACATTTGACAACCAAACAATTACACAAGGCGAATCAGTAAAGAATCTGGGTATTATCTTCGACCCAACTCTCTCGTTTGAATCACACATTAAGAGTGTTACTAAAACGGCCTTCTTTCATCTCCGTAATATCGCTAAAATTCGTTCTATTTTATCCACTAGCGACGCTGAGATCATTATTCATGCGTTCGTTACGTCTCGTCTCGACTACTGTAACGTATTATTTTCGGGTCTCCCTATGTCTAGCATTAAAAAATTACAGTTGGTACAAAATGCGGCTGCTAGACTTTTGACAAGAACAAGAAAGTTTGATCATATTACGCCTATACTGGCTCACCTGCACTGGCTTCCTGTGCACTTAAGAAGTGACTTTAAGGTTTTACTACTTACGTATAAAATACTACACGGTCTAGCTCCGTCCTATCTTGTCGATTGCATTGTACCATATGTCCCGGCAAGAAATCTGCGTTCAAAGAACTCCGGCTTATTAGTGATTCCCAGAGCCCAAAAAAAGTCTGCGGGCTATAGAGCGTTTTCTATTCGGGCTCCAGTACTATGGAATGCCCTCCCGGTAACAATTAGAGATGCTACCTCAGTAGAAGCATTTAAGTCCCATCTTAAAACTCATTTGTATACTCTAGCCTTTAAATAGCCCCCCTGTTGGACCAGTTGATCTGCCGTTTCTTTTCTTTTCTCCTCTGCTCCCCTTTTCCTTGAGGGGGGGGGGCACAGGTCCGGTGGCCATGGATGAAGTGCTGGCTGTCCAGAGTCGGGACCCGGGGTGGACTGCTCGCCTGTGCATCGGCTGGGAACATCTCTGCGCTGCTGACCCGTCTCCGCTCGGGATGGTGTCCTGCTGGCCCCACTATGGACTGGACTCTTACTATTATGTTGGATCCACTATGGACTGGACTCTCACAATATTATGTCAGACCCACTCGACATCCATTGCTTTCGGTCTCCCCTAGAGGGGGGGGGGTTACCCACATATGCGGTCCTCTCCAAGGTTTCTCATAGTCATTCACATCGACGTCCCACTGGGGTGAGTTTTTCCTTGCCCGTATGTGGGCTTTGTACCGAGGATGTCGTTGTGGCTTGTGCAGCCCTTTGAGACACTTGTGATTTAGGGCTATATAAATAAAGATTGATTGATTAAAGATTGATTGATTTTCAGGACTTAGAGCCAAGACAGCATCGATCTGAAATCTCTCCTCGTCTTTGAGCTCACGCTAGCGAGTGATCCTTAACTATCCTCCTTTTTTCTTGTCTCATCAGAAAAAACTTTTCGTTTCTTCGGTTATTTTGCAGCTTCTGCCATGATAGCAGTAATTGCACGTCGACGTTTGCGTCGACTTACGTCTTAGAAACGAATGTGGGAAGGGTGGAGTGACGTATGCTGTAAAGCAAGTCATCACATTTGTAGTTTTTGTGTGGCAGGGTACCTGTCCCCCTCCTCAAAGTCGCTAAGTGCCAGTGAAAGCGATACAGACCCCCTCAGGCCATGACAAAGGTGTCATTCAACTGTATCATCCCAAAATGTATGAAAATATTTTATGAAGGTCGAAAAGTTACTTAGTGCTGCTTGAATTGAAACAAAGGCTTTCTCCTTTAGATGAGCAGATTTTGGCTACGAATGTCACCACACAGTGACTAGGTTTGTGGGAAAATTCTTGCACATATTTGCTGTAGTAGATGCTGATTTTTAGTATTTCAATAAATGTTCAATTGTAGTCAGTTGGTTGCAGGTTTTCTCCAACAAGATTTTCACTTAGTCATGCCCAACGTTACCTTATTATCATTGGGCGGACCGTAGTTATGGACGCACTAATCTCTTTAGTTGGCTCGGTGAGTTCCCGGACTTGATTCCTGGGAATGATGACGCCACATTTCCTGGCAGTATGCAGGCTTTATTTATTCTTAATGTCAAACAAAGCAGTTTTCAAGCACCGGCTTTTAATTTCATAACGACAACATTTCCTCTCATCTGCTATACACACCTCTTTCTATATTGCCACCCACTTCCTTTCTCATCACATAGGACCCCAAACATAACTGTCTGTAATGTCATTTTATATTTTCTAGGGAGATTACAAATATTCTCAACACTAAGTACAAACCCTCAAACAGTTTAAGTAAACGTTAATGTAAACCTTACATTTGTGGATAATTTTCACGTTTTATTTTGCTAGATTATATCGAAGAATATTAATTTCTTATATTTATCTTCAAAGAAAGTATTTTTTTCTATTCTATTTGCTACATCACTATTGGCTTTGTAAGGTCTTGTTACCTCTAAACCAAACAAAATTGACGCTAATCCACGTTTTTTTAAACAAATAATCGATAAGAGAACCAATAAAGAACCAAATCATTAAGCAGAATTGAAAGTGAAATCTGAACCGCAAAAATTGTATCAATTCCAATTCCTACTGGAAAGATGTGGTTTAGTGTGTTTGAAACTTCAATGCTAATGAGCTGTGTTTGTCTCCAAGAAGCGCTATTGTCGACTTTTTACTTACACACTGTGAATCTGCACTTGTCCAACATAACATATACCATGTATCACAACACCAACACAACTTTAAGGAGTTGGACAGGAGGACACAGACGTTAGCAACACTAGTATAGCAATGTGAGCTTCAATGCTAACATTACATTACAGCAACATCAAGATAGGTTAGCATATTCACTGAAAAATCACAAAGTAATCAAATATATAACTTTGTCGTCTGAAGCTTAGTTACTAACTAGTTGGGCAGAAATGTATTTAAAGGTGTGTAGCGAAGCTTTTTACACTCACAATGTGACAGCAACATCATGCTAGGTTAGCCTCTTCACTGAAAAATCACAAAGTAATCAAATACATAACTTTGTCTTCTGGAGCTTAGTTACTAACTAGTTGGGCAGAAATGTATTTTAAGGTGTGTAGTGAAGCTTTTGACACTCACAATGTGACAGCAACATCATGCTAGGTTTGCCGATTCACTGAAGAAAAACAAAGTCATCAAACGGATAACTCTGTCATCTGTAGCTTACTGACTGACCAGTCGGCAGAGCTTTATTTTAAAGTACCAGTAAAGTAGAAAAACAAGAGGCCTCTATTTTGAAGCTTTGATTGAAACTTTTTTATTAGTAGATTGCACAGTACAGTACATATTCCGTACAATTGACCACTAAACGGCAACACCCGAATAAGTTTTTCAACTTGTTTAAGTCGGAGTCCACGTTAATCAATTCATGGCAAGCTATTATCATATATATCTGATTTATGACACCGAAAAACTTCCAAAGTTTGCGAACAGATAGATATGATCAAAATAGTATCAATCACACTAAAAATTCCCACGTAATTTTGAAAGATATTGAGGAAGCCAGTCACGTGATCTGTGACGTAGCGTTAGTAACCACAGATCCCTTCCCTACCAACAATGCTAATCAAGCAGACTTTGTGAGAGCCAACAACGATCACTTTTGGAAAAATTATGATCCCGAACCTTATATTTTTGAGCCCGAACACAAAGAGGACGAGCAATACGTTTTAGAAGCAGAGAGCTAAACGGATGCAGCTTTATTCTAACACTATAGCATCAGTAGCATTGCTCAACAAACTAACCATAATAAAACAAACACTTATTGTAATATTTCCACTCTTGCTAGGATGCCGACCGACATGACGCTCACATAATTCTGTTTGGATGAAGATTCAATCGCAATGCTTATGAAGGGTTACACAAAAAGTTGCCGCAACCACGTCCTTTTGTGAAAGTCGACCAGCCTCTCTGTCCATGGCCGCATTTGTCTACTACCAGGTGAGCGATGCATAAAATATACTCTCAAATTTATTATTGCAAGTTTGAGACGGAGCAGAAGCAGCAGAAGCTAGCATTAGCTCACTGCTATCAATGCGCCACTAAAATAGTCTGTCTGCATTGGCGCTTATCATAATAATATCACTCATATTCGTTAATTTTCAGGTCACGAGACGAGTGGTAGAAAATAGATGGATGGATGAACATATACATGGAGTATTCTTAGCGCTTTCTGGATGTTTTTAGAGAGTATAATGAGCGCAATAGAGGACCCTTGATCTGTTGACTTAATTGTTAGCTATTTATTTACGATTTTGAACGCTTAAATAAAAGCCAAGCATATGTGTTCTTGACTTGCATAAGGATTGTGAATGATGAACATAATGATATGGTCAGAGTGCAGAAGCGTTGTTACACTGAATGTACGAATATTGCAGAAATATTCAAAATGGCTGACTAAATTTGTGGCATTTTGTGATGTTACATGCTTTGATGGATACAATGAAATACAACTTGTTTTTCCACTCTACTGGTACTTTAAGTTGGGTAGTGAAGCCTGTCAGTCACTTTGTGACAGCAACATCATGCTAGGTTAGCCTTTCTACAGAAGAATAACAAAAGAATCACTGTATAACTCTGTGTCTGTAGCTGATTGACTGACTAGTTGGCAGCACTTTATTTTAAGGTGTGTAGTGAAGCCTTTTATAATCGCATTTTAACTGCATTATCATGCGAGATTAGCCTTTTCGCTGAAGAATAACAAAGTAATCAAGCATTTAACTCTGTCGTCTGTATCATACCGACTGATTCGTTGGCAGCGCTTTATTTTAAGGTGTGTAGTGAAGCCTGTTACAGTCACATTGTAACAGCAACATCATGCTAGGTTAGCCTATTCACTGAAGAAAAACAAAGTCATCAAACGTATAACTCCCACGTCCTGTAGCTGACTGACTGACTATTTGGCAGACCTTTACTTAAAAGCGTGTAGCGAAGCCTAATTATGTTTTTTTAAAGACTTTATGAAAAGCTGAAACTTCAACGTGATTTTTTTCTTGCGCCTTTTTTCTTGAAGGTGCAACAAACACGTGAGGGAGATGACATATTTTTCTTGTTTGGTAAACAGACTTTGGGACGCATATTACTGTTAGAAAACCATTAAAAAAAGTCTCACTTGTGTCAAACAAGCAGAAACAATTAGACAAAGATATCCAGAATCAGGACAAGGCATACCTGACTGAGTGTGTCGTATCAAGTGATTAATAAATACATACAAAAACAGATTATTAACACCCAAGATCCATGAGTGAAAAGCTGCAGGCAAGTTATGCATGATGTCTCCTCTTCTTAATCACTTTGAAAAGAAGTCTGGCACCCAAGAGGCTGATTGAGTTTTAGTACATGTTAATCTCTAATTCAAATATGATCTCATGGCAGACTGGTACACAGGCCACGACGCGTCCAGGCGTGTAATAACATTGTATTTACAAAAAAAAAAAACATGCAAGTGTTAACCTATTGCTTCCTTCTTTTAAAAGCTGAATCGTCAATTCCTTAATAGGAACAATGATGACGAATCTGCACTAATAATAATAATAATAACAATAATAAGGTGGAACCTCTGAAGTTAGATGTCATTAAAATTGCAAAGTAGAATATAAAATAAAATAAATACAATTGATACAAATATTTTGATTCAAATTAAAAACAAGGTACCGTATTTTCCGCACCATTAGCCGCACCTAAAAACCACAAATTTACTCAAAAGCTGACAGTGCGGCTTTTAACCCGGTGCGCTTTATATATGGATAAATATTAAGATTCATTTTCATAAAGTTTCGTTCTCGCAACTTCGGTAAACAGCCGCCATCTTTTTTCCCGGTAGAGCAGGAAGCGCTTCTTCTTCTACGCAAGCAACCGCCAAGGTAAGCACCCGCCCCCATAGAACAGGAAGCGCTTCTTCTTGTACTGTAAGCAACCACCCGCCCCCGGAAGAAGAAGAAGCGCGCGGTGCATGCTGGGATATGTGACGTTACATTTCCATTTGTGTGTTTATGTAAAGACCCCAAAATGGCTCCTATTAAGTGTGTTGTCTGTCTAATTATAAATAATGCAGACGAGGCGTGTTAACTGAGTTCTCAACGTTTGCTCACAGCGTGCTCATAACCACATTCTAACTCCCAGCATACAACAACGCTTCTCAGGGCTACCGCGCATGCTCGTAACTATCGTTGCATGCTGGGTAGTGTAGTTGTTATATTTGCTAGCTCATAACATCACATTAAGAGACACGCTTACGCGCTTAATTCAATACTCGCCGTCATTCCGGGTGGATTGACAAAAGACCTCCAGCCGCTAGATATTGGTGTCAACAGGGCATTCGAAGCTAGACTGCTAACTGCGTGGGAACAGTGGATGACGAAGAAGCGCGCGGTGCATGCTGGGATATGTGACGTTTCATTTCCATTTGTGTGTTTATGTAAAGACCCCAAAATGGCTCCTATTAAGTGTGTTGTCTGTCTAATTATAAATAATGCAGACGAGGCGTGTTAACTGAGTTCTCAACGTTTACTCACAGCGTGCTCATAACCACATTCTAACTGCCAGCATACAACGCTTCTCAGGGCTACCGCGCATGCTCGTAACTATCGTTGCATGCTGGGTAGTGTAGTTGTTATATTTGCTAGCTCATAACATCACATTAAGAGACACGCTTACGCGCTTAATTCAATACTCGCCGTCATTCCGGGTGGATTGACAAAAGACCTCCAGCCGCTAGATATTGGTGTCAACAGGGCATTCGAAGCTAGACTGCTAACTGCGTGGGAACAATGGATGACAGAAGGCGAACACACCTTCACTAAGACAGGGAGGCAGCGCCAGACGACGCCAACATCTGCCAGTGGATCGTAAATGCCTGGGCAGATATTTCGGTCACAACTGTGGTCCGAGCTTTCCGGAAGGCAGGATTCACAGAACTGCTGGATAACAGTGACACTGACTCCGATGACTTCGACGAGACGGAACCGGCCATTTTGGATCTCACATTTGCCCAACTTTTCACTTCGGACACCGAAGACGAAGGATTTACGAATGAAGAATAACTTCAGAAAGTGAGCGCTATGTTTATTTTGTGTGTTGTGACATTAACGTTCGAGCAACATTATGTTGCTATTGCTCTGCACTATTTTGAATTTTACTATGTTTGTGATTGCACATTTGCGTACATTTTGGGAGTGAACAGAGTTGTTAGAACGCTGGTTTTTAATATATTATTAAAGTTTGACTGACCTATCTGACTGTTTTTTTGACATTCCCTTTAGCGCAGCGTAGGCGCGGCTTATAGTCCGGGGCGGCTTATTGGTGGACAAAGTTATGAAATATGCCATTCATTGAAGGTGCGGCTAATAATCCGGTGCGCCTTATAGTGCGGAAAATACGGTAGATGTCCCTGAAATAAAGTAAATACATAGAGTGAAATGTATAACAATGAAATTACATCCTTAGTTTCAACATTAAGAAAACAAGACTTAGAGCGATGCTTTACACTACTTAAATGACCAACAGTGTTCAGAGGGCCGACATTTCACTAAAGAAGTTCTCTTGATGTATTTTTTGGTCCTGAACATGAATCCCATAATACCAATTAGTTTTTGAGTGACAGGTAGATAAATAACTGTACTTAATACAACCCCTTTCCTTCTATGCCCCCTCTTTGTGTGACTTCATCCGCAGAACTGGAACCCATTCCCCCGCATTGACAGTGTGGATAAAAGCATGTAAGTTTTATTCCAACCATTTCATTGCTAGTGTTTGTCACTCCATAATTACTCAAAAACGAATATGGTTAACATTATTAGCAAAAAATAAATATAATATAATTTACATTTTTGGACTTCCATGCTCTTAGATTTCCTCTTCTACAGACATCATAGCCTGTGTTTCCTCATGCTCTTTCAGCATTTCCTCAAGCATCTTGAAGAAAACATCAGTGGAAGAGGACGCAAAATAGAAAACTTGCGGCTAACCTTCTTTTGATCGCCAGGGATGCTCTTCTTCGTTTTTCCAAAGATTCTGATACAAAAGGTTACTGTCCTGGGTACTCCTGCTTTTTTAAAAACGTTTAAAACCATCCAAACTCCAACCAAAATCCTTCTTTGAAGTCAGAATCATTAAAATGATCGCTGCAAATTACACTCGTCTCGCTTGGTACGTTCCATTTTGCGCAAGTCATTTTGACTGTAGAGGTCCATCATTTCCTAAAATTGGCACCATCAGCCCTTCTTTAGTCGTATTCTACAACCTGCAACAATGCATCTGGCAGACATATTCACTGATTGAAATTATGCGCAAAAATAGCATGATTCGAGATGGAGCTGCTACCAAAACACAATATGAAATTGGCTTCAGTCAGATGACGTCAGCAGGCATTTTGGTGCTAAAAGATGGCGTTAGAAAATGTGCTGACACTCATTAGAAAACACGCCTAAAATCATTACTGTGTATATTTTGTGAGTCATTTTACCGGTAGGTATCATTTTTGAGTCCAGAACTCTGAAATAAGTGCCATAATGTTGTCAGCATTAGAGCAGCCCTTTAAGTACTATTTACCATTTACTGTATGTTAAAGTGCCAAGACTTGGAGAATAACTAAATCAATTGAAAGATCGGAATATATTAAGATGTGGTGGATATATAAGTTATGAAAGGCATCCTGGAAAGAAAGAATAACCAACGAAGAAGGACTAATAAAGAAAGCTTCTGATGGACATTATGTATGGAAAGGATAAATATGTTCTTTGGCCAATCAATCAACACACTGTGGGGTTCTAACTCAACTCCCAGAAGGTAAAATAGAGAAATGAGGACGACAAAGGTGCAAATAGATTGATTATATCACCACATGGAACCATCAATGCTGTCAAGACTGCAAATAGCTAAAAACCGATGCCACTGGTGAACAATGACCTCCAACCGTCAGCGAGAAGATGCGACTGCAGTAAATGATGATGATGATTTACCACATGAAACGATGTTTGCAAATTTAGAGATAGTCAACTTGCACAGGAGTATCTATTGTAATTTTTCAAATCAATAGCAAATCGGTCAAATAAGTACATGTAACCCAAAAGGGTTAATTAAAATCAACTTGAGTCAGCATTACTCAGCAAATTCCTAAAAACACTCCTGCTCCTGTTCAAAAAGTTTCATTATGTCTTCTCTTTCATGTACTCTTCAAATGTTCTTTTAGTCGAGTGGTTTTCAACCACTGTGCCGCGGCACACTAGTGTGCCGTGAGATACCGTCAGGTGTGCCGTGGGAGATTATCTAATTTAACCTATTTGGGTTAGAAATATTTTTGCAAACCAGTGATTATAGTCTGCAAATGATGTGTTGTTGTTGAGTGTCGGTGCTGTCTAGAGCTCGGCAGAGTAACCGTGTAATACTCTTCCATATCAGTAGGTGGCAGTGTGCAGGTAAAAAGGTGTCTAATGCTTAAACCAAAAATAAACAAAAGGTGAGTGCCCCTAAGAAAAGGCAGTGGAACTTAGGGAAGGTTATGCAGAACGAAACTAAAACTGAACTGGCTACAAAGTAAACAAAAACAGAATGCTGGACGACAGCAAAGACTTACTGTGGAGCAAAGACGGCGTCCACAATGTACATCTGAACATGACGTGACAATCAACAATGTCCCGACAAAGAAGGATAAAAACAACTGAAATATTATTGATTGCTAAAACAAATTAGATGCGGGAAATATCGCTCAAAGGAAGACATGAAACTGCTACAGGAAAATACCAAAAAAAGAGAAAAAGACACCAAAATAGGAGCGCAAGACAAGAAGTAAAACAGTACCCACAGGAAAACAGCAAAAAAGTCCAAATAAGTCAGGGTGTGATGTGACGCGTGACGTGACAGTACACCTACTTTGAGACAAGAGCTATAGTGATGCATGCTTGGTTATGGTTTAAAGTCATATCCAACAATTGCGACAACGACTTTTTACTGTCAACTGAGTTTAGTTTTTTAATGATTTCTGCTGGTGGTGTGCCTCCGCCTTGGCTCAAAAAAGGTTGAAAAACACTGTTTTAGTCAGACAATATTTTCGGTGTATAAGATGGAATTTTTACCTGACATGTTTCGCCCGTCATCTGCAGTCATCTTCAGAAGGGTCACCTGACCACTGTGCCTATCAGCTGTTATTATAAGCGACCCTTCTGAAGAAGACTGCAGATGACAGTTGAAACACGTCAGTTAAAAACGTCATCTAATATACCGAAAATATTGTCTTACGAAGACGGGGGTCAGCAACCGGCGGCTCTAGAGCCACATGCGGCTCTTGAGTGGCGCCCTGGTGGCTCCATGGAGCTTTTTCAAAAATGTATGGTAATGGAAAAAAGATGGGATGAAAAATACTGTATATTTTTTGTTGTAATATGGTTTCAGTAGGAGGACAAACACGACACAAACCTTTCTAATTGTTAGAAAGCCCACTGTTAAATATGTTTGTATTTGTGCTTCACTGATGAGAGTATCCGGCGAGCGCCGTTTTGTCCTACCAATGTCAGCGGCCCTTGAACTCACTGTTGTGTGGACTGTGACTCAACAGTTTGTTTACATTTAAAACTTTCTCAGATGCTGCCTCAGAAAGACGTGTTTTATGTCTCAATTTGTCTACCAAACATGTTATACTGTGCGTGAATGCACAAAAGTGAGCTTTGTTGATATCATTGACTTGTTATGGAGTGCTAATAAGGCATTTTTACATAATTTGTTGCCATCATTATAACACTTTTATTTTTTTGCTGCTCCAGACAGATTACTTTTTTGTATTTTTGGTCCAATATGGCTCTTTCAACATTATGGGTTGCCAACCCCTGGACTAAGAGAACATTTGAGAAGTACACTTCTGCTCTTGTTGTCTAGAAGAACTCGGACGACTGTGATTTACATAACAGAGGAGTTCCTCAAAGCACCCCTTTCAGTCCTCTCCTTTTTGGCACTTTACATGTTTATTCATAATGCGATGTATGTAATGCAGGTGTTGCTGTAGCTGTTTTACTTCAGATGCAGTCAGGAGTCATTTGTTCAACTTCTTTAGTTATACTAGCGGTGTTCATCAAGGTTCCATTTTAGGTCCTCATTCTTTCATCATTTGTAAACTTGTAAGAGACTCAATTTTGGCAGCAGATTCTAAAAAATACTAAAATGTTGTCATAAAGATGATCGTTGACTAGATTTTTTTTCAGAAAGTCCTTAAGTGCTTCTGTAACTCTGACATAATAAATAGACCAAAATCAAATGTCCACTGTAGAGGATGCTGGTTCTCTGCAATATACAAAAGCCAAATCAAGTGAAGTTCGCACGTTGTGTAATTCGTAAAAATAAAAACAGAACACAAAGATTTGCAAATCCTTTTCAACTTATATTTAATTGAATAGGCTGCAAAGACAAGATACGTAACGTTCAAACTGAAAAAAATATTATTTTTTTGCAAATAATCCTTAACTTAGAATTTAATGGCAGCAACATATTGCAAAAAAGTTGACACAGGGGCATTTTTACCACTGTGTTACATGGCCTTTCCTTTTAACAACACTCAGTAAACGTTTGGGAACTGAAGAGACCAATTTTTGAAGCTTTTCAGGTGGAATTCTTTCCCGTTCTTGCTTGATGTACAGCTTAAGTTGTTCAACAGTCTGGGGTCTCCGTTGTTGTATTTTAGGCTTCATAATGCGCCACACATTTTCAATGGGAGACAGGTCTGGACTACAGGAAGGCCAGTCTAGTACCCGCATTCATTTACTATGGAACCACGCTGTTGTAAAACGTAGCTTGGCATTGTCTCAATGAAATAAGCAGGGGCATCCATGATAACGTTGCTTGGATGGCAACATAGTTTGTTCCAAAACCTGTACGTACCTTTCATCATGAATGGTGCCTTCACAGATGTGTAAGTTGCCCATGCCTTCGGCACTAATGCACCCCCATACCATTACAGATGCTGTCTTTTGAACTTTGCGCATATAACAATCCGGATGGTTCTTTTTGTTCCGGAGGACACGACATCCAGTTTCCAAAAACAATTTGAAATGTGGACTCGTCAGACCACAGGACACTTATCCACTTTGCATCAGTCCATCTTAGATGAGCTCGGGCTTAGCGAAGCCGGCGACGTTTCTGGGTGTTAATGATAAATGGCTTCGGCTTTGCATGGTAGAGTTTTACAGATGGAGCGACCAACTGTAGTTACTGACAGTGGTTTTCTGAAGTGTTCCTGAGCCCATGTAGTGATATCCTTTACACACTGATGTCGGCTTTTGATGCAGTACCGCCTGAGGGATTGAAGGTCACTGGCATTCAATGTTGGTGTTCAGCCTTGCTGCTTACGTGCAGTAATTTCTCCATATTATCTGAACCTTTTGATGATATAATGAACCGTAGATGGTGAAATCCCTAAATTACTTTCAATAGCTGGTTGAGAAATGTTGTTCTTAAACAATTTGCTCAAGCATTTGTTCACAAAGTGGTGACCCTCGCCAGTTGAAGCTGCTTTTATAACCCAATCATGGCACCCACCTGTTCCCAATTAGCCTGTTCACCTTTGGGGTTTTCCAAATAAGTGTTTGATGAGCATTCCTCAACTTTCTCAGTCTTTTTTTGCCACTTGTGCCATCTTTTTTGAAACATGTTGCAGGAATCAAACTTTAAATGAGCTAATATTTGCAAAAAAAAAATAACAAGGTTTTCCAGTTTGAACGTTACAAACCTTGTCTTTGCAGTGTATGCAATTGAATATAGGTTTAAAAGGATTTCCAAATCATTGTATTCTGTTTTTATTGACGATTTACACAACGTGACAACTTCACTGGGGCAGCAAGGCGAGACAGGGGTTACTGCATGTGCCTCACAATATGAAGGTCCTGAGTTTAATCCCGGACTCGGGATCTTTCTGTGTGGGGTTTGCGTGTTCTCCCCGTGACTGCGTGGGTTCCCTCCGGGTACTCCGGCTTCCTCCCACCTCCAAAAACATGCACCTGGGGATAGGTTGATTGGCAACACTAAATTGGCCCTAGAGTGTGAATGTGAGTGTGAATGTTGTCTGTCTATCTGTGTTGGCCCTGCGATGAGGTGGTGACTTGTCCAGGGTGTACCCCGCCTTCCCCCCGAATGCAGCTGAGCACCCACCAGCACCCACCGTGACCCCGAAGGGGACAAGCAGTAGGAAATGGATGGATGAATGGATGGACAACTTCACTGGTTTTGAGTTTTGTACGACATAAGGCTAATATTGAAGAGAGAAGTCCATAACTTTCTGGAAACATGGCCACTAAAACTATCTTGTTGAATAGCCATGCCTGATAATATATATATATATATATATATATATATATATATATATATATATATATATATATATATATACACACACGTTCACAATAAACATGAATACGAGCAAACCTAAACATTTCAAGAATGAAGTAAAGAAACCCCCTGAAGCATTAATAAACATCCTCATATGATCCGTTATCCTGTCTTCCCTCTTAAAGGACAACAAATAAATGCAAAAGTCCAATAGAGCAAAAGCATACAGACAGCAAACACAGAGCCCTCGCTTTCCACAACATGATTAAAAAGAGAAAAATCTACTTTAAAAAAAAAAAAAAAAAAGTTAGCAGCATCACTTTCAAGGAGCCTTTCAAAGTGCGGCTAAATTAGCATATGAGAGGCTATTCCGCAAGCTGCACCCCATTTTTCCACGCGTTTTCCGCAACAGTTCCGTCCGTCCGTTACCGTGATGAACGAAATGAAAAGTCTGCCTCCTACTTGTTGCGCGCAATTAAGCGCCGGCGAAGAGACAGTCGGGGCAGTTTAACATTTCACAGCAGCTGTAATTATTCTTTAACTGTTGGAAAGTGCCGTCCCCCAGGAGCCAATTACTTGAAAAGCGCTCATCACACGCCAGATATACACAAACAAATCCTTCAAGCACAAAGTAAATGTTTAAACATTAAAAGAGATGAGCTAGTGGGGGAAAGCAATCATTTTGGAGGGAGCTAATTACTAATAAGAGCGGCAAACCCCGTTGTGTTGGATAATTATGACACCGACGTGCACCTCAGACGTGGAGGACCCCCGCTTGCAGAGCCTGCTATGGTTCTAATAGTCACTTGGGGGTGAAAGGTCAAGTAGGGGGGATTCATGTTCACTTCACAAAGATGTTGAAGTAAAATGTTTGTATCCTCATGCGTGTAACTCAACCTCAAAAACAAGCATTTTTTCACACAACTTCACTAATAATCTTCAAACTACACATAAATGACTTTTTGATTCCTGTTTATTATTATATAATTTTCTTTGTATTTGCACATATCATTTAGCAAGTTTGTGCACATGAAGTGTCCCGTCCACACTTACGCCATCACTTTTATTTGCTAATGAGTTATATTTACAACTTATTTATTTATTTTTTTGGTGGGGAGGCTTTGTTTGAACATTTATTTTTTTCATTGTACTATTCAATAATTTATCAAATTGATTAATAAAGGCGTGTTTTTACCACAAACAAATAATGGTGACAAAAAAATAGGCCAAAGTTATTACTAGGTGTGTTAGTATATTCATAATCTCTACAACATTTTTTTAAATTCAAGAATAACCATTTTTGATTCTATTTATTGAAATTGTCTTTAATTTATTTTAAAAATATGTGCACATGATATGCACCGTTTACACTTGTGTCACAATGTTATGTATTATATTTACAACCTTTTTTCGGGGGGTAAGGCGTTTATTGGGAGAGAGAGACCTTTATTTGTACACATGTATCGTTAAAGTAATCCATCCATTTTCTACCGCTTATTCCCTTTGGGGTCGCGGGGGGGCGCTGGAGCCTATCTCAGCTACAGTCGGGCGGAAGGCGGGGTACACCCTGGACAAGTCGCCACCTCATCGCAGGGCCAACACAGATAGACAGACAACATTCACACTCACATCCACACACTAGGGCCAATTTAGTGTTGCCAATCAACTTATCCCCAGGTGCATGTCTTTGGAGGTGGGAGGAAGCCGGAGTACCCGGAGGGAACCCACGCAGTCACGGGGAGAACATGCAAACTCCACACAGAAAGATCCCGAGCCCGGGATTGAACCCCAGACTACTCAGGACCTTCGTATTGTGAGGCAGATGCACTAACCCCTCTGCCACCGTGAAGCCCTCGTTAAAGTAATATTCAATAAAATGGATGAAAAAACGTGTTTTTTTCCAAAAATAAATATAATTAAGACAGCTAAAAAAGGTTTGAAAGTTATTATCAGGTGTATTAGAGCATAGTGTTGTGATAAATTATACAATTAAAAAATTGAAAATAAATAAAACATGTTTTCTTTACATACATGAAATAGTAGATATAAGTACAAAAATAAAACAAAATATTAACAAAAACAATCTATAAAATATGATAAGATTAGAGGGGTTACATTAGGCCATGCTGTGTCATAAAACATTTTGATAACACCTGTATAACATTAATTTAAAAAAAACATGTTTAAAACATTCATCAAATAAATAATACAAAGTGATAAAGCAATAATTAGAATAAAAAATAAAATAGAAAATTTAAAAAATATATTAAAAAAAAAAAAAAAAAAAAATATATATATATATATATATATATATATATATATATATATATACCGTATTTTTCGGACTATAAGTCGCAGTTTTTTTCATAGTTTGGCCGGGGGTGCGACTTATACTCAGGAGCGACTTACGTGTGAAATTACTAACACATTACCATAAAATATCAAATAATATTATTTAGCTCATTCACGTAAGAGACTAGATTTCATGGGATTTAGCGATTAGGAGTGACAGATTGTTTGGTAAACGTATAGCATGTTCTATATGTTATAGTTATTTGAATGACTCTTACCATAATATGTTATGCCAGGCACGTTCTCAGTTGGTTATTTATGCGTCATATAACGTACACTTATTCAGCCTGTTGTTCACTATTCTTTATGTATTTTAAATTGTCTTTCAAATGTCTATTCTTGGTGTTGGGTTGTGTTTCCCCAAAAATGCGACTTATGTATGTTATTTTTCTTCTTTATCATGCATTTTCGGGCGGTGCGGCTTATACTCCGGAGCGACTTATAGTCCGAAAAATACTGTGTGTATATATATATATATATATATACATACATATATACATACAAGTAAAATAAATTAATATAAAAAAGGAAGTGAGTAAATTAATTATAACATAGTATCTAAATAAAATAATTTAATATAAAAACAATAATAATGAGTAAAAGAATTAGAAAAAAACATCCAAACAAAAATTATTGGTAAAATGTAAAGAAGCTGTCATTTAACAATAAAGTTTGTATGCCATAAAACCAGAAGCCCACATTCTCATGTGACATCACCTGCATATGAAAAGTAGTCTTTTGTGTACCATGGACGATATATTCACTGTCAAAACTCACCTAAAACTGGACAAACACGCATTAGCTAATAAATGAGCAGCGTGTGAATAAACAAGGCTGTCAGTGTGGCTGAGAGCGTAAGAAAACTGTCTTCAAATCCCATTTGGTGCGGAATATGGAAAGTTACCAAAAAACACAGCTAATTCTGCTAATAGGATGTTCCACTCTAAACATAAGGCTTGTGTTAATACCCAGATTTTCATTCATGGTGTGGAAATTGTAGTTTTGAATTACAGTTTAATGCTAGAATTGTTTTTGGGTTTTTTTGGCTTTTTAAATAATAATGATAACAAGGAGGGGGAAAAAAATCCACGTGCACATTAAAAAATGACTAGCAAGCAGCGCCTCAGCCTGCCATTGTCAGCCAATTACTATGCAATCTCTTTCTTATGACTGAATAGCTCACTGTTAGCAAATAATGAAAAGGCAATTATGGCAAAGCTGTGTTCATATTACCCTCTTCATTTTATGCAGGCTGTAATTATTGTCAATCCTAGAGGCTTACTCTAGCATGTAAGAGGCAGCAGGGAAGAAAATGGAGTGGGCTGGTGCATGGCAAATTGGAAATGTCACAGCTACCTCCTTTTTTTTTTTTTTTTTATCAGCACTGCTAGACCTTTTTATATATAGGTGTGTGTTTATGTGTGTGTACACTGTCACCGAGGTGTCCACACACTCACCACTGGGCTATTTATTTAAACATTATCACTACGAGGGTGGAAATAAATACATATGGCACACACGGATCCGTGTGCACACCTCAAGCTGTTAGCAATAGCGTCATGGCGGCACAGGAAATAAATAAATAAATGTGTAGATGAAGAAGAGGTTGCACACACAGACATACACACATATTCCCTTTACCCCCGACCCACCCTTGTGAAAACAATGACTCCCCAAAGACCGTTTTTTTTTTCTTTTCTTTTTTCTTCTTCTTCTTCCAACCTGCCAGTCTGGCAAAAAGCAAAGCGCTGGCTGGATGTATTCCTTTTGCCTCGGCCCTCATTAGTCGTCTCCATGCTGTTCAGTAATGGGGAGTGGCACATAAATGATTCCCTTTATAGAGTTTGATGTGGCACACTGAGGAGGGCCGCAGCCTCCGTATGGACAGCGCGCACACACACACACACACACACACACACACACACACACACACACACACACACACACACACACACACACACACACAGGAAGCTGAAGGAGTGGGAGGGGCAAGGCTTTTTAGAGAGAGCTGCGTGTGTGTGTGTGTGTGTGTGTGTGTGTGTGTGTGTGTGTGTGTGTGTGTGTGTGTGTGTGTGTGTGTGTGTGTGTGTGTGTGTGACACGCATGACACACACCCGAGTCAGTGTTGGCCATCATTCTAATGGGAAGCCATGACCCTTTAGAAAACACATTTAATCAATGTAAGTGGCATAAAGCAGAGGTTTGTAATTAGAGACAATAAAGGCTCACTAGATTATGGACTAGGACTACCGTAACACCTGGTAGTTGTTAGCGCTGCCATAGCGAGATATAAGTTAGAACGAGAGCTGCAGCTTATCGAATATCGTAGTAATCGAGTATTCTATCGTATATCCCGATCGATTAATCGAGTATTCCAATAAATCATATTTTTGCTTAAAGGGGAACATTATCACAATTTCAGAATTGTTAAAACCATTAAAAATCAGTTCCCAGTGGTTTATTATATTTTTCAAAGTTTTTTTCAAAATTTTACCCATCACGCAATATCCCTAAAAAAAGCTTCAAAGTGCCTGATTTTAACCACCCGTCCATTTTCCTGTGACGTCACATAGTGAAGCCAACACAAACAAACATGACGGAAAGAACAGCAAGCTATAGCGACATTAGCTCGGATTCAGACTCGGATTTCAGCGGTTTAAGCGATTCAACAGATTACGAATGTATTGAAACGGATGGTTGTAGTGTGGAGGCAGGTGGCGAAAACGAAATTGAAGAAGAAACTGAAGCTATTGAGCCATATCGGTTTGAACCATATGCAAGCGAAACCGACGAAAACGACACGACAGCCAGCGACACGGGAGAAAGCAAGGACGAATTCGGCGATCGCCTTCTAACCAATGAATGGTATGTGTTTGATTGGCATAAAAGGAAACTAACAACTATGAACTAGGTTTACAACATATGAAATACATTTGGCAACAACATGCACTTTGAGAGTGCAGACAGCCCAATTTTCATCAATTAATATATTCTGTAGACATACCCTCATGTCAGCAGGCCAGGGAAGCTAGGGTCGATATTCTTCTCTTGATCATCTTCGGGACGGTGTGAGCCAAGACATCCAGGGGGGTATAGCTCGCTCGTCTGCGGGAACAAACTGCCGCCATTGCTTGCCGTGCTACCGAGGTCCTTTGTCCCTGAATTGCTCACACACTCCGGCAGATTCAATGGGGGTCTGGCGGCAGATTTCTTTGACTTTATCGTTGGAAATGCATCTGCTTTGAGTGTCGCAGGATATCCACACATTCTTGCCATCTCTGTCGTAGCATAGCTTTCGTCGGTAAAGTGTGCGGAACAAACGTCCAATTTCTTGCCACTTTCGCATCTTTGGGCCACTGGTGCAACTTGAATCCGTCCCTGTTCGTGTTGTTACACCCTCCGACAACACACCGACGAGGCATGATGTCTCCAATGTACGGAAAACAGTCGAAAAAACGGAAAATAACAGAGCTGATTTGACTCGGTGTTTGAGAAAATGGCGGATTGCTTCCCGATGCGACGTCACGTTGTGACGTCATCGCTCCGAGAGCGAATATTAGAAAGGCGTTTAATTCGCCAAAATTCACTCATTTAGAGTTCGGAAATCGGTTAAAAAAATATATGGTCTTTTTTCTGCAACATCAAGGTATATATTGACGCTTACATAGGTTTGGTGATAATGTTCCCCTTTAATCAAGGTTTAATTATACATGTTCAGATGACCCCTCAATTATTGTGTTTGGCCTAATTGTCTTTTATTTCCTAAACGCCTGTTTTCATTTTTGAAGGCTGACACGCACAGCTAAAATGCGTCCGTGGTCTATTGTGCCAATTTGTGTGTGCTAATAAAAACAAGTGCACTCACAGCCCTATGTGCTGTGTGGTGTGACCGCATAAACAAAGTTCTTGTCTCTCGTGCGTTTTTGATGATTATTATACGGTGCCGTTTAAACGTTGGTTTCTCCACGAAAATCCCGCAAATTTCCTTCCCGCACTGTGCGATTCAAGAACTCCTTCATTCCACACTCCATCCAGCTGTATAATCACTCGCCATACAGCAATAGATGACATCTGCCTATTACATGACACCTGACATGTTAGCTACCTCTCTTTGTTTATAATGTCTATTTTCTATTTCCTGCTGGATCTACTCTCTATTTTATGCTGCTGCTGTCACATATACTGTAATATTGTACATGGTCATTGGTATATATTGTATATATGTTATAGACATAATATAATATATCTGTATATATATTATTCTGTACACATATTATGTATATATTCGTATATATGTTTGATTTTTTATTGCTATATTAGTCTATTTATACCTGCATTGTCCTTTCCATCCATACACTTTCCATCATTGTAACTGAGCTACTGTGTTGAACAATTTCCCTTGTGGATCATTAACGTTTGTCTAAGTCTAAGACTAAGTCTAATCCGCTGAGCCATTTTCAACCTGCCAACAATGTGCAAGCTATCCAAGTAGCAGGTGGTTGCATGACTTGAATAACCCGAATAACTTTGCACGACTACTTTCGCAGGGTTACTAATGAAAGGCTAATTGAACACGACAGCTTGGATAGCATTGTTAGTTTTCAACACCTTTTTGGCGGCATTTGGTGACTTTGCGGGAGCGAGAGAACACATCCTGGTTATCATAATGAATAACATTTATTTTACTAACACAGCTTTTGCGTTTACATTTGATAATAGATGACTTACCTCGCCTCTGGACGTCCCTCAATCGGATGCTTTCTCGACAGGTGCTGCAGCATCGAACTTGTGCTATGCGAGCAACACTCAGCAATGTTTGCATACTACTGTGTTTTTCTTTGATTTTAGTGTGAAGTGTTCGCACACCTTAGACCACTTTCGTCGCTTCTTAATTGCCTCGTTTTGCTATGGCTCTTGTCCACTGCTCTCTGCGGCGTCTGCCATTGCGAGTTATGTCTGCGAAAAAGTATTCTAAACTATAGCGTATTTAAAAGAGCAGTGTTGTGCAGTACAGGGGGCGCATTATCTGTCACGTAAACACGCTGTACAATACCTAAACAGTCCGTGCGAAACGTGAGCTTTGACTACTGTTTACTTAAAGAGGCAAAATGCCATAAAAAAAAATGTACGAAGCCTCGAGGCAGCGAAAGTTTCTCGAATATATTTTGTAATCGAATTACTCGTACAACTCGAGTAATAAGTTTCAGCTCTAGTTAGAACTTTACACTACTTTATATTAGAAATGGCAACAGCAGAGGGTGAATGCCCCATAACAAGAATATAGTGAAAAAGAAGAAGCTTATCGACTACGCAATCGGCACGGACTACAGTGGCGGACGTACGCAAATTGTCAGGAGATACAGAAGAGATTCAGCATGGTGACACATTTAAAATGAACTACCATTAGCAACACATCGTAGTTGCAGTTACCCCAATGGAATACCAATGATGAGCTAGCACAATTGGTGCTTCTCTCCCTCGCTGACATCACAACAATATTTAATGTTCGAACTGAGAAAGTCTAGTACCCGCACTCTTTTACTATGAAGCCACGCTGTTGTAGCACGTCACTTGGCATCGTCCTGCTGAAATAAGCAGGGGCGTCCATGATAACGTTGCTTGGATGGCAACATATGTCGCTCGAAAACCTTTATGTACCTTTCAGCATTAATGGTGCCTTCACAGATGTGTAAATTACCCATGTGTGAGGAGGCGGGGCTGGCAGACCTGCAGCGAGGCGGGGCGCGCCGGGGCCAACTCCGAGATGGCGGCGAGGAGGCGTGGCCGGCGGACCGGCAGCGAGGCGGGGCGCGCCGGGACCGGCTCCAAAATGGACGTCAGGTGCGTGGATCGCCCACCTGGGCGCAATTCTATAATCACCTGGCAGTGTGTAAAAGGGCAGCAGCCGAGAACAACGAGGCAGAAGGAGTTGGAGAGCCAGCAGTACATGCAGCGCGGAAGCGACCGAGAGCGAGACGAAGACGACGACGACGCGTGAGGCTGAAAAGCAAACCGCGGAGTGAGCAGTTGGGAAAAGGACCTGAAAAGCGACCCGACGACACAGAGGTTTATTGAAAAATAAACAAAGTCACGAGACTGCTCGAAGTAATGTCTGTCCTTGGTGGTCCATGGAACCCGGAGGGAAGAATACCTCCACACCATGCCTTGGGCACTAATACACCCCCATACCATCACAGATGCTGGCTTTTCAACTTTGTTGCCTAGAACTATCCGGATGGTTCTTTTCCTATTCGGTCCGGAGGACACGACGTCCACAGTTTCCAAAAACAATTTGAAATGTGGATATTACACCGATCCTTGGCCACCACAAAAGAATACCAATGACGTCAAAGAGGACAAGTGAGATGACGATGATCATATAACAGGAAATGGAACTTATTGCGGTGTTGGACCTGGTTGTTCAGAAAAATATGGCTAATGAAAAAACTGCATTTGCATCGGTAACACTGGTCCTGTGTTTACTTCGGTATTGAGCAGATATAAAAATTTGTAGTAACGCCCACCCCGAATTGTCAATGGAGTTATAACAGGAGGTTTTAAGATGGTCTTCTCCTGTCATCATGTATCATGTCTTAGAAGGAAGCCTCACACCTTTTGTGTTCCACAAGAGTCTGGATAGGGTGTGTGTGTGTGTGTGTGTGTGTGTGTGTGTGGAGGGGGGGCCGTAAAAGTGCATTTCTAAAAGCTGTCACAGTCACATGACTTCACCTGCGACGTAACAAGTGCGCAGCGACGCGCAAACAAACCAAAAAGGACGAGCCAAGGAGCAAACATCACAAGAGGATCAGGGAGAAGAAAAGCCCTCTTTTAACTTTGCCAACTCCTTAAGTTCTCCAAGCGACTGCGGTGTGCCTGCAGCTTACCACGGCGCCCCCGCCTGCTGCCTTCGAGAAGAAGGGCTGGAGAGGGAAACAATGTAGTCATTACCACTCACTTTTGTGTCACTTTGGCAGGCGCCGTCATCCCCGCTGCTCGCCTTCTGATGTCTACTTCGGCGGTAAACAAAAAAATACAAAATAGAAAATAGGTGGCAATTTAGTCTCCGACACCGCGCTCCGGTTTGAGGTGACAAAGTGCGAATGTGATCCATCAAAGGTCGCTGCCAGATCTCGCTAGAACAACACGAGCTGCGACGACAACACCTGCATTACACGACAGTGGAGCTGCTGCAAGTCATGGAGTGTGTTCATGTCCAACACAGGGCGTGAAACCTATGACCTCTGAACCCACATGCAATATGCTAATATGATTCCGAATCCGACAAAAGGCCAAACCCCTCACGACCCCTCTGAAGACAGTGCAGGATTTCCATCCATCCATTTTTTACCGCTGGAGCCTATCCCAGCTGACTTCATCTGAACTTTTTCTTTGGCTTTTTCTTCTAATATGGCAAAATGTACTTGATTGACTGACTAAAAACATGCTTAAATATTATTTTATCGTCTTTGTTTTCGTATATTCTGGATAATGTTATTTAAATTTTACTTTAAAAACAGTGTTGTAATCTGACCATGCCTGTAATATAGATTTTAGTATTATATATTATAACATTACAAGCTGTGTGTAACTTCAGTTCAGTTCTTTTGTCTTTTTTTACAATATTTCCTTGGTTGACTAATACTAAAATAATATATATTTAACATTTTTAATATTATTTAATCGTTTTTTTTCACATTTTCTTGATATTATAATATAAATATCCATTCACCTCTCTGAATATAGTATGTGACTTCAGTTTAGCTTTTTCGTTGTCTTGTTTTGTAATCAGACATAATTTTCTTGATTGATTTGACTTTCTGAAAATAGTTCTACCGTATTTTCCGCACTATTAGCCGCACCTAAAAACCACAAATTTACTCAAAAGATGACAGTGCGGCTTATAACCCGGTGCGCTTTATATATGGATTAATATTAAGATTCATTTTCATAAAGTTTAGGTCTCGCAACTACGGTAAACAGCCGCCATCTTTTTTCCCCGTAGAAGAGGAAGTGCTTCTTCTTCTACGCAAGCAACCGCCAAGGTAAGCACCCGCCCCCATAGAACAGGAAGCGCTTCTTCTTCTACTGTAAGCAACCACCCGAAGAAGAAGAAGCGCGCGGATATTACGTTTCATTTCCTTTGTGTGTTTACATCTGTAAAGACCACAAAATGGCTCCTACTAAGCGACAGGTTTCCGGTTCATGAAAAGACGCAATCTCTCCATCCGCACACGGACTACTATTTCACAGCAACTGCCTAAAGACTTTCAAGAAAAGCTGGCTACTTTCCGTGCATATTGTAAAAACAAGATAGCTGAAAAAAAGATCCGGCCAGAGAACATTATCAACATGGACGAGGTTCCACTGACTTTTGATATTCCTGTGAACCGCACTGTGGATACAACGGGAGCACGTACGGTGAATATTCGCACCACAGGGAATGAGAAGTCATCCTTCACTGTGGTTCTAGCTTGCCATGCTAATGGCCAGAAACTTCCACCCATGGTGATATTCAAAAGAAAGACCTTGCCAAAAGAGACCTTTCCAGCCGGCGTCATCATAAAAGCTAACTCGAAGGGATGGATGGATGAAGAAAAGATGAGCGAGTGGTTAAGGTAAGTTTACGCGAAGAGGCCGGGTGGCTTTTTTCACGCAGCTCCGTCCATGTTGATATACGACTCCATGCGCGCCCACATCACGCTGGTTTTTAATATATTATTAAAGTTTGACTGACCTATCTGACTGTTTTTTTGACATTCCTTTAGCGCAGTTAGATGCGGCTTATAACACGGGGCGGCTTATAGGTGGACAAAGTTTTGAAATATGCCGTTCATTGAAGGCGCGGCTTATAACCCAGGGCGCCTTATGGTGCGGAAAATACGGTATATTATTTTTTTTCCCCATATTTTATGGCGAATATTATTAAAATATAAGTTATATGCCCACTTCTCCTAAAATAGTGTGGGACTTCAGTACGGCTTTTTCTTTGGCATTTTTAATGTAGTGATGAAATTCCATTGACTATGGCTAAAATATATTTTAAAAATTATGAGTATTTTATTCACATATTTGTGAGAATATTTTGATATTGTAAGTTATCTGCTAAGCTCTCTGAAAATAATGTGCGACTTTAGTTCATCTTTTTTTTTTTTTTTTAAATATGATGGAATTTTCTTGGTTTACTATGACTTAAAAAGCTTTTAGCTTTTTTTTGGCTTATTAATGCAATGATAAAATGTCCTTGACTATGACTAAAATATAGTTTTTAATCAATCAATCATTTTTATCATCTGATCTCTTAATCACAAGTGCCTCGAAGGGCTTCATAAACTCACGACATCCCATGATTTAAAACCTTTTAAAATATATTTAATAGTATTTTTCACACTTTCTGAAAAATGTTTTAATATTATAAGTTAACTCCCTAAAAATGGCGTGTGACTTACTTTTTCTTTGTCTTTTTTGGTAATCTGGCAGAATGTCCTTGATTGACTTTGACTAAAACATGTTTTATTTAGTGCTGTCAAATTATTAAAAGTTTTAATCAGATTAATCACACTTTTTAATTTGGATTAATCATGATTGATCACAGGTTATTACTTGTTTGTGTAATTTAAATTAACCTAAAAAAAGACTATGATATGTGTACACAATTTTAATGTCAGACAGGAGAATTTTTAATGGTTTTACTTGCATATACCATATTTATGTATTCAAAACATAGTAAACATTTCAGCTGAAGCACAGTCAGGGTGTATTTTAAAGTGAAATTTGCCAGCTAGCACAGTAGTTGGAGTCTCCTCACACATCTTTGCACTGACATATGCATTGACATGATCACTGACAGTATAACATCGCTCAGCCTTTCAAATAAATGGTCAAGGTAAAGGCGCATGTACGCTCAAAGTAAATTGTGTGATTAATTTGGATATGGATATGATTAAGCTATCATTTTTGTGATTAATCATATGAGTTAAGTCGTCGTTTTTGACAGCTCTAGTTTTGATATTATTTGATAGTATGTTTTGATATTTCCTGGAGAATATTTGAATATTACAATTTTATCTGTATATTTTAAAAAAAAAGTGTGACTTAAGTTTTCCTTTTTTTTTTTAAATAGTAATCTGGCAGATATTCCTTCATTGACTAAGAATAAAAATACATACTGTAGCTGAGATAGGCTCCAGCGCCCCCCGCGACCCCGAAGGGAATAAGCGGTAGAAAATGGATGGATGGATATTTTTTAAATATTACTTTAATTGCATTTTTTAGCATTTTCTGGATAACAGTATCATAATATTTTAAATTGGTATTTAATTGTGCATATGACAAATGCAAGTATTTTATGTTGGATCCACTATGGACTGGACTCTCACAATATTATGTCAGACCCACTCGACATCCATTGCATTCGGTCTCCCCTAAAGGGGGGGGGGGGTTACCCACATATGCGGTCCTCTCCAAGGTTTCTCATAGTCATTCACATCGACGTCCCACTGGGGTGAGTTTTTCCTTGCCCTTATGTGGGCTTTGTACCGAGGATGTCGTTGTGGCTTGTGCAGCCCTTTGAGACACTTGTGATTTAGGGCTATATAAATAAACATTGATTGATTGATTGATTGATTGATATCAATACTCTTTGATTTTAATTTGAATTATGATAGTTTTATGATCATTTTATTTCATGATGTTATAATTTTTCTGATTATTTTATTTTTATTCTATTTTTGCCTTTTCTATTCTGTGTAAAGCACTTTTAATTGCCCTTGTGTACGAATTGTGCTCGATAAATAAACGTGTTTTGCCCCGTGTTATCTGCTAAATCCTCTGAAAATAGTGAGCAACTACAATTTAACTTTTCCCTTGGATTCTTTTTAAAATCCGACGAAATTTCCTTGATTGATTCTGCTTTAAAAATATGTTTGTTTAAATATCATTTAATAGTTTTTTTTTCATATTTTGTGGATAACATAACTTATACAACCACTTCTCTGAAAACAGTGTGTAGTTTAAGTGTAGCTATTTGTTAGTCTTTTTTGGTTATCTACCATAATAGTACTACAGTTATTTCCATTGATTATCTGCCAAGACTGCGGCGCAACTTTCACGGCATTGAAAGTGAAATTATGAAGCATCTCTATCTTGGATATATTGGTGCTACCGAGCCGTAGCCTTCAACGACAGTAATCCCCTGTTAATCCTGACCTAATGAGACCAAGCATGGGAGTAGAAGTGCAGGGTTCAACTTCATAAGTGTAGGGAAATGATTGGATATGAAGTAAGCGTCATCCGCCACATCCTCACAATCAAATGAGATCCAACACGAGAGTTTTAGCAAAATGTGAGGAAGCATCAAAGGATTAACACTAAAAAGTGGAACCTTCAAAGCTCCAACCATCACCACAAAATCATTGCTTGCTATCAAAGTTAACGTAGACTGTTTTATGTTTCACACTGGTTAACGTCTTTTTACACCTGCCTGACAGTTCAAAAGTTTAAAAAGAGACTTGCATAAAGGTGTATTTGCGACATTACGCCTTTGTCATTCGTTATTACAGTTATGATACATAATAATGCATAATGCATGAAGGAGACCGCCTTACACCACTTCCTTAAACGCAAGCTTCTGTCATACATCTTCAAAGTGTGAGTGTTTTTATTTGATTTTACTTTTACACTAATTACTTAATTTTTTACACTTGTAGAACTGTTAACATTTAAAAAGTGTGATGCATGAAGTCCATAGGCCGCTGTCACAGAATAATTTTGCTTTATCAGACTTGAAAATAAAAGGTCGAAAATAATGAGCACATCTTCAAAAGAGAGGATGCGTTATGATCTGTCACTGCCGGTCATGTCTGGTTTTGTTTATGTTATTGTAATCCTCTCTCTATAGTATATTTCTGTAGCCATCACTTCTTTTAATTTTCCTGAGGGAACTCTCCTGAAGGAATCAATAAAGTTCTATCCATCTATCTATTCCTTCTAGGGCTGGGCTATATGGCCTTTGTTTAATATCTCGATATGTTTAGGCCATATCGCGATACACGATATAAATCTCGATATTTTGCCTTTGCCTTGAATGCATATAATCACACCAGTATGATGATTCTATGTGTCTACATTAAAACATTCTTGTTCATACTGCATTAATATATGCTCATTTTAAACTTTCATGCAGAGAGTGAAATCGCAACTAAGTCAATTGACCAATACTGTATTTATTAAACATTTATTAAGCAGTGGCACAAACATTCATGTCATTTCAAAACAGAAAGTGCAAGATTGTCAGAGAGATTTTAAAACAAGCTATTAGTGCACTTTTGTGCATGATGTCACTAAGATGGCATATCAAAACAACACTAAATTAAAGTGTACTTACTGTACAGAACGCCACTACAATAGTTTAAAACAAATAAAGTGCACTTTTGTGCATGATGTCACACAAGATATTTCAATAATCTGTCAAATAAAAATAAGCTGCATAATAGGAAATAAAAATCGCTATGTGGTAGGTTACTGCGGACGTTGTCTCATTCTGTTCACTATTTTTTTCATACGGTGTTGATGTGGAAATGTTTGCCTCGGTATTTTGTTGGTGTGACACCAAACAAAGATGTTGACATGCAGAGTTTCAAACACTCTTCATTCTCTAGCGGGTGACTTTTCAAATGATGCTACATATTAGCAGTAATGCTACTTTTTGTAGCAACACTTTTGCCCCACACTTGACATATTACGGTTGTCTGTTCGACATATTCCCACTTGAAGCCAAACCACCGCCAGACAATGGACCCCCTGCTGTTTTTCTTGGGAATTAATTCTTCCTTCATTTGTTAACAGATTCGCACCTTCTTTCTCTCGTATTACCACTCGCACCACAGCTAACGTTACCCATGCCGCTACCTCTCTGCTCCGCGAGGGCGTATACGTATGTGACGTATGTAAGAAGGTGCGCTTGTTTTATGTCTCTGTGAGAAGGAGAGACAACAAAGAGTGAGAAACGGCTGTAGTGTAATGCCCGCAGCTAAAAACAACTGCGTGAGAACGTATACTCGAATATCACCATATAGTAATGTTCTGGGCGATATATCGAGTTTATCGATATATCGCCCAGCCCTAATATATATATATATATATATATATATATATATATATATATATGTATGTGTGGGGAAAAAAAATCACAAGACTATTTCATCTCTACAGGCCTGTTTCATGAGGGGGGTACCCTCAATCGTCAGGAGATTTTAATGGGAGCATTCGCATACCATGGTTTATATAGGGCACGGAGTGGGTGGGTACAGGCTGGCCTAGGGGCGTGGTGATTGGTTCATGTGTTACCTAGGAGGTGTTTCCGTCTATCAGGGCAATCAGGTTTCTTTCGACAGTTACATGCTTTGTTGGTTTTGGAGTTGTTCTGACTGGGGGTCGACGGCTCATTTGCAATTGTTTTGTTGTGGTTTGAGATGATTTGTCGTATATTGTTCATGCAGCTGTAGCTCAGTTTGATGTTGTTCTTGTTGAATACTTTTCTTAGCTGCCGATAAAACCACAAACTTCTACAAAGTAAACAACCTCATCATAGCTGCCGATAAAACCACAAACTTCTACAGAATGGACATACCAGAACACCACACCTTACTGGACAGAAGCATCACCAAATCATACAAAAAAGCGCAACCCAATACCTTACAGAACATCCACCTGGAAAATAAAAGGATCGCGGCTGAACTGGACATTGAGGACAGGGTGGACGCCACAGCCAACAAGGAAGCCTTCATCACATTGAAGGATCACAAACCCAACTTCGCAAATAACCCAACATGCCGACTAATAAACCCAACTAAATCTGAAATAGGAAAAATCAGCAAAATAATCCTGGACAGAGTCAACACAAAAATCAAGGACAAAACACCACTCAACCAATGGAGAAATACAGCAGCAGTAATCAAATGGTTCAACAACATCCAAGACAAACAACAGCACAACTTTATCTCCTTTGATATCGAGGAATTTTACCCTTCCATCACGCAAGACCTACTGACTCAAGCACTAGACTTCGCCTCAGACTACGACTCAATCACAGGCAACGAAAGAAACATCATCATCCACGCAAAAAACTCAATTCTCATCCACAACAGTACACCATGGCAAAAAAAGAACAATGCAACATTTGACGTCACTATGGGAAGTTTTGACGGAGCAGAAACGTGTGAACTCGTTGGGAGTTTCCTCCTCTCACAGCTCGCCAGCCTCAATCTGAACCTTGGTATTTACCGTGATGACGGACTGGCAGTGTGTCGCGCCTCGCCAAGGAGCAGCGAGAATACCAAGAAGCGCATATGCCAAATTTTCAAAGAGAACGGCCTACGGATCACGATTGAAGCCAACAAGCAAACCGTCAACTTTCTTGACGTCACTTTCAACCTGAGAAATAACAGCTACCAACCATTCACGAAACCCAACACAACACTCCAATACGTGCACCATGACAGCAACCATCCACCCACCACCACGAAAAGAATACCTACCGGAATCAATAAAAGGCTATCGATGCTGTCATCTAGCAAAGCTGAATTTGACCAAGCAACCCCCCCGTACCAAAAAGCCCTTGATGAAAGTGGATACAATTTCACCCTCACCTATGAACCCACGCCAGGAAACCAGCCAAAAAAGAACAGAAAACGAAACGGCATCATCTGGTACAACCCCCCATACAGCAAAAACGTCTCAACGAACATTGGACACAAATTCCTCAACCTGATTGACAAACACTTTCCCAAAGACAACAACCTAAGAAAAGTATTCAACAAGAACAACATCAAACTGAGCTACAGCTGCATGAACAATATACGACAAATCATCTCAAACCACAACAAAACAATTGCAAATGAGCCGTCGACCCCCAGTCAGAACAACTCCAAAACCAACAAAGCATGTAACTGTCGAAAGAAACCTGATTGCCCCCTCAACGGGGGATGCTTACAAACATCAGTTGTCTACCAATCTAAGGTAATACGCAAGGACATTAACACATCCGACACATATGTAGGATTAACCGAGGGTGAATTCAAAACCAGATGGAACAACCACAAGGCTTCTTTCAGGAACAAAAACCTGCGAAATACCACAGAACTCAGCAAACACATTTGGGACCTCAAAGACAATAATGTTGAATATTCAATAACATGGCAAATTCTTGCATCCAGCACACCTTACAATAGTGGTAATAAAAGATGCAACCTATGCTTGAAAGAGAAACTGTTTATTATCTACCGTCCAGACCTGTCATCCCTCAACAAGCGCAGCGAAATTGTAACAACATGCCGCCATAGACGGAAACACCTCCTAGGTAACACATGAACCAATCACCACGCCCCTAGGCCAGCCTGTACCCACCCACTCCGTGCCCTATATAAACCATGGTATGCGAATGCTCCCATTAAAATCTCCTGACAATTGAGGGTACCCCCCTCATGAAACAGGCCTGTAGAGATGAAATAGTCTTGTGATTTTTTTCCCCACACATACATATATTGCGCTCTACTACGGTATCGAGCACTATTTTTTGGATAACCTTATTAAGACATATATATATATATATATATATATATATATATATATATATATATATATGCACAAACATACTGTATTTATACACATATACACACACGCATATATATAGACACACACATATATTATATATATATTTATTTTTTAAATACAGTTTTTCTATAAACAAGCAAAGCTTGTACTGTATGTATTACTCAATATGACTTTGTATAAAGTTTATATTTTATAAAGTGTTCATGATAACCTTGGAAGAGATTATTTCCATTTGCATTGTGTCAGTTGGGATTGTTTTTAAAATGGACTTAATGTGTGCCTTGAGTTCAATACTAACCTGTTTCATTGACGATGTCATAAAGTGAGGGCGTGGTCAAATGGATGCAGAGACCTTCATTCAAACATAACAATAAACTCCGCCAAAGTCCTGGAAGGAAACAGTGACGAAAGTTGTAACTTTTAAAAGAGGTTTTCACATTTCTACACCATCAACTACTATAATAGAAGTAAAGTGTGTGTATCAGCAGATAAGGTATGTTTTTTTAGACGGCAATTAAGGTTGCAGCCACACACACTCTCGACTTCCAGGACTGTCAGATTAGAGAAGGTCCTTAATTTGTGTGCCTAGCTAGAGTTTCACTAGCTAATGAGATAGGGCTAATTGCCATCGTTACTGTAATCTCCTGAGGCAAACATGTTTTAAACATACACTCAAGTGATCACACTTAAAAAGCTGCCAGCACAGCTAAAGGTCATTAGCAGCTGCAGCAGCCATGTGATGTCACGGAGAGCGTGCGTTAAAACGCTGCCGAGGTTCACCGAGGTTAAAACATTCATTTGCTAATTCCAGGATGCGTGTTGCCAAAAGAAAACACGCTGTAATTACAAGAGGGAGGGGGGGGCAGTGGAGAACAACACGCTGAGCATGGAGTTCAACATGCAACCAATTTCCCTGGCAAATTAACAATACTTGATAATAATACTGTAACACTTAATACAACACCAACTCTACAAATAGAGAAAAACACTTTAAAATACTATTAATATTCAACATGTATTCAGCTAAAAAAAAAATGCAAGTTACAACAATTACACAATGATACTACAAATAAGAAATACTAAAAAAAATAATATATTGAATAATAAAATATCTAATTAATAATAATCATTTAAAAAACACGTAGGTACTATTCCTAATAAAAAATATTAATCATAATACTACTATTACACATTACATACTACCATTAATAACAAAATATAATATTATTAAAAATAACCATTACAATAGTGACCATTTTACGTATAACAATTAGATAAATTGCTTTAATTATGATCATTATAGAACAAAATTCTAACATTTTTTTTAGTATAATGCATTACACATTTTTGACATTATGATCATCTTTTTGTTTGTTTGCTCTTTATTGGAGAAAAAAATGCATTGTGGTAGACAACTACAATGCATCCAACTGTGTTCATCACAAGGTCAGCTGCAAATAGAAAGCTAATATATACAATCTATGAATTGTTTTTTACATGAATTTAAAAGCATGTCGTACAGAAAATAACTCAGATGATTAGTAGAAAACTGACACATTTGCAATAAAAGTATTCAACTAAGTGGCAAAATATTTGTCATTGTTTGGGTTTGTGACATTTGTTGCATTATTTACCTTTTTTTTTAGATTGTCACTGAAGGCATCAAAACTACGACACCTGGGAAGTGAAAACCATTTCAGGTGACTATGTCTTGAAGCTCATCGAGAGAATGCCAAGAGTGTGCAAAACAGTAATCAGAGCCAAGGGTGGCTATTTTGAAGAAACGAGAATATAAAACATGTTTTCAGTTATTTCACCTTTTTTGTTAAGTACATAACTCCACATGTGTTCATTCATAGTTTTGATGCCTTCAGTGACAATCCACAATGTAAATAGTCATGAAAGTAAAAAAAAAAAAACACATTGAATGAGAAGGTGTGTCCAAACGTTTGGCCTGTACTGTATACATCTTCAGTATGAACAACACCTTTGTTCCTTTGCAGACATGATCAAAAATGAACAATGATGATCGCCACAGTAACTTAATTAATTTAAGTTATTTAGCCTTTTAAATGCTTGGAAAATGCTGAATTTAAGCCAAAAAAACACGTAAAAGTTTATTGAATATGCACATTTTTGACTAATAATAGTCCATATATATGCAAAACGGCAAAGAACCTGTTTTTTTAAACAAATATATTTTGAAAAACCACAACCGCAGAATTCAAAGCGTGAAGTGACAAAGGACGAGTCCATCATCTTGTAGTAAAATATAGAGTCATCAGTCACGTCCTCCATGTTGCTTGCATGTATGTATTCTGTTTTTTATTACCGTGGCAACATGTGGTGGTTCCGCCAGCTTTGAGGTTAAAAAAGACGAGGCCTTGAAGCTTGAAGTCAGAAGCTAAAAATAGTCCAGGTCTTCAGATCCTGGGCCACAAGCCACCAGGAAGTGCTTTGTTTTCCTTTTTTTTTTCTGTCTTTTTTTTTTTTTAGATTTTATAGGAATATTCAGTAAAGCCTGTGGATCTGGTGAACAGGTGGCAGAGCTTAGCTTCCCCCACGGCGCTAAAGCAAACTTCCCCCTTCCATATTTTAGCATGACAAAAAAAGGACCAGTGCTGCTGACTGTATAATGACAAGCGTGTCCTGCTGATATTGGTGAATAACATATGTCGAGTTCTGCCATAACGTAATAATAATAACAAAAATGTGCACGCCTGCAGTCTTGATTGTGTTGCGTATTTTGCGTGACGCACATCGCGGCCCGCCAGGGTAACACGACGCCGCGTGTGTGACATCGCCACCTGTCTCTGGATGTGGACAGACGAAAGCCGCCTGCCGCGCGATCCATCTATCTCCATTACAAATACTAACACTAATGCTAACATTAGCGCTAACATTAGCTACTGTTCTCTTTTCATCCAGAGTCAGGACCCCGGCCAACCGCTTCGGCCCAGATAGTGTAATAGTGTTATATACGATTTGTAAACTCATTTTTTTTATGCGTATAGCAGTCTTATGCGCTTATTTTAATTAGGCAAATATGTGTCACTCAGTTGGGCACAGACTTCCACTAAGTATTTATTAACAATAATTGGCAACACTAAAAAAAATTGGCCCTAGTGTGTGAATGTGAGTGTGAATGTTGTCTGTCTATCTGTGTTGGCCCTGTGATGAGGTGGCGTCTTGTCCAGTGTGTACCCCGCCTTCCGCCCGAATGCAGCTGAAATAGGCTCTAGCGACCCCCCACTTTTTTAACAAAAATAAAATATAGTAAATTGCGTACGTTGCAAGTTTTCATTTCCAGCCCACAGTTTGACTTTTCTTTTTTCTTTTTTTTTTACTGACACGCGCAATTCTGTCACAATTATAGATTATAAAATAAGATATCGTACAATTTTTTTTATTTCACTTTTTTTTTATAAAAAAAAAAAAAGGAAAAATATTAATTAAAAAAGCTATTACACTCATTTGCTTTGTGAACTATAATACAAAGCTAAGATGTGAGTGTTTGTTCAGATTGCTCAGCATATATTGACTTTCATTGGATTGGCATAAAATGCATCAAAGTGGTACCCCGCATCCTTGGATTTGTATGTACACATTCTCATGGGAACATTTTTGGACCCACCTGTTCCAAATGTCTAATTTTAAGCTTCAATTTCAAGATGCATGCAAGAATACAGCTCACTCAACAATATCACTGTCAGTATCTTTGTGTACATTTCAGCATATACGGAGGGCAAGAGCTTAAAAAACATTGCCATGGCAACACTAAACCACTACGCAATCATATTGCTGAACCAGCCAGGACCCCAAGCTAGCGTCGTTAGCATTAGCGAATATGCTAACACGTTTACAAGTGTCTGTGTTAGTAATACTAACTTACAGTGGCATTCTTTTTGTATTGTTTCAGTTTGGTAAAATCACCGTGGACTTATTGAGACTGTTTAGCTAATTGGAAAGCTAGCTTCCACAGCTAGTGGGTCCATGACGATGACTTCTGTTTTGTTTGATCAGCCGTTTTGCTGTGGTGTGACAGGCACCGTTTGGAAACACTTAAGGCAGGTTTCGGGAACCTTTTGGGCTGAGAGAGCCATGAAAGCCAAATATTTTGTATTTCCGTGAGAACCATATAATACTTTTTAACACTGAATACAACTAAATGTGTGCATTTTTAAGTAAGACCAACATTTTTAGAGTATAATACGTCTCTCATTCTTTTTAATAACATTGTTATTCTGAAGCTAACCAATAATAAATAAAATACTTCTTACCATCAATGCGACTTCTTGAACAGGTGCGGTAGAAATGGATGGATGGATTAAAATGCATGAGAATGTTTTATATTTTAAACGTTATTTTTAACACTGTGGTTACCAGCGGAATTATTCATTACTATTTGTGTTAAGCAATGTCAGCTAAGATTTATCAGAGCCAGATGCAGTCATCAAAAGAGCCGCATCTGGCTCAAGAGCCATAGGTTCCCTACCCCTGACTTAAGGTATGTAAACAAACATTTACAAAATATGTTTTACCGATAGATATCTGCGGCTAATAGTCCAGTGAGGCTAATATATGCAAAAATATGTATTTATTCTAAAATTAGGTGGTTGCGGCTTAAATACCGGTGCACTCTGTAGCCCAGAATTTGCAGTAAGTGAAAAATCAAGTGTGTGGCCCGAAAAAAGATTTTGTTTGTGGCCCTATTTATGTCTTTAATATTACTTAATTATTATTAAACCCCTTATTATGTCCTACGTGTCTGTGTCCGTGACATAAACAAGTTGACAGATAGTTCACATGAAGATCCCAAGGAAAAGGAAGAAAGGGTCCAGGCCTTTTATCTTTAAGAAGCTTTAGTGTTTTTCGTCACAGAGAATGCACTTTTCCTTTCCTCTTGTCTAATTGGTCATTTCTCTCTTTGTTTTCTCTTTTCCTTGTTTTTGTTTCGTTTTCATTTTCTTCTCTTTTCTTTTGTGAAACTGTATAAAGAGACACAAAAATATATGTCAAATAAACACTACTAAGTAAATACATTTCCATAAATGTTTGCTGCATAACATCTTTTCACACATACAAACTTGGGTTGTACGGTATACCGGTATTGATATAGTACCGTGATACTAATGGATCATATTCGGTACTATACTGCCTCTAAAAAGTACTGGTCCACCGCCCGTCGTCATCCACAGTCAGCAGTGTTGTAACTACTTCTAAATCACAAATCCTTGTCTCCATGGCGACTAATGGTGTACATTTATTCCAAGTACCATTCCTGTAGGACGAGTGATAGCTATACATGCTTCACTACACACCGCAGCGCCCCGGACTCGTAATATTGAATGCACTACAGCTGTTTTATAGTTACCAAAGTCAAATCAAGATTTTACAACATCTGATCAGCAATTATTAAGACGACCATCTTGATTTTAAACGCACTACACACACGTGAATGACGACCATATTTAGTCAACAGCCATACATGTCACGCTGAGGGTGGCGGTATGAACAACGCCAACACTGTCATAAATATGTGCCATAAAGTGAAACCACACTAAACAACAATGACAATCACATTTTGGGAGAATATTTGCACCGCAACACAACATAAACACTACGGAACAAATTCCCAGAATTCCCTGCAGCACCAACTCTTCCAGGACGCTATGATATAAACAAACGCCATCGGTGAATCTACACCTAACAGTCACTGTAATCATCACAATAGCGTATCTAGTCGATACTACTATGATTACATCAACATTTTTTAGCATCACAAAATCTTATTTCGTTTTTTTTTTTTTTATATTATGTTTATAAACTCAGGAAATATGTCCCTGGACACATGATGACTTTGAATATGGCCAAAAGTATGATCCTGTAACTACTTGGTATCAGATTGATACCTAAATTTGTGGTATCATCCAAAATTAATGTTGAGTATCCAAACCTTAGAAGAATAAGTGATTATTAAATTTTAACAGAAGTGTAGATAGAACATGTTGAAACGGAAAATAAGCAGATATTAACAGTAAATGAACAAGTAGATTAATAATTCATTTTCTACCACTTGTCCTTACTATTTTTGACAGAATAATAGAATGATAAATGACACAATATGTTACTGTATGTCAGCAGCTAAATTAGGAGCCTATGTTTGTTTACTTACTACTAAAAGACAAGTTGTCTTGTATGTTCACTATTTTATTTAAGGACAAACTTGCAATAAGAAACACATGTTTCATGTACCGTATTTTCCGCACTATTAGCCGCACCTAAAAACCACAAATTTACTCAAAAGCTGACAGTGCGGCTTTTAACCCGGTGCGCTTTATATATGGATTAATATTACGATTCATTTTCATAAAGTTTCGATCTCGCAACTTCGGTAAACAGCCGCCATCTTTTTTCCCGGTAGAACAGGAAGCGCTTCTTCTTCTACGCAAGCAACCGCCAAGGTAAGCACCCGCCCCCATAGAACAGGAAGCGCTTCTTCTTCTACTGTAAGCAACCACCCGCCCCGGAAGAAGAAGAAGCACGCGGTGCATGCTGGGATATGTGACGTTTCATTTCCATTTGTGTGTTTATGTAAAGACCCCAAAATGGCTCCTATTAAGTGTGTTGTCTGTCTAATTATAAATAATGCAGACGAGGCGTGTTAACTGAGTTCTCAACGTTTACTCACAGCGTGCTCATAACCACATTCTAACTCCCAGCATACAACAACGCTTCTCAGGGCTACCGCGCATGCTCGTAACTATCGTTGCATGCTGGGTAGTGTAGTTGTTATATTTGCTAGCTCATAACATCACATTAAGAGACACGCTTACGCGCTTAATTCAATACTCGCCGTCATTCCGGGTGGATTGACAAAAGACCTCCAGCCGCTAGATATTGGTGTCAACAGGGCATTCAAAGCTAGACTGCTAACTGCGTGGGAACAATGGATGACCGAAGGCGAACACACCTTCACTAAGACAGGGAGGCAGCGCCGGACGACATTCGCCCAACTTTTCAATTCGGACACCGAAGGAGAAAAATTCGAGGGATTTATGAATGAAGAATAACTTCAGAAAGTGAGCGTTATGTTTATTTTGTGTGTTGTGACATTAACGTTCGAGCAACATTATGTTGCTATTGCTCTGCACTATTTTGAATTTTACTATGTTTGTGATTGCACATTTGCGTACATTTTGGGACAGAGTTGTTAGAACGCTGGTTTTTAATATATTATTAAAGTTTGACTGACCTATCTGACTGTTTTTTTGACATTCCCTTTAGCGCAGCGTAGGCGCGGCTTATAGTCCGGCGCGGCTTATAGTCCGGGGCGGCTTATTGGTGGACAAAGTTATGAAATATGCCATTCATTGAAGGTGCGGCTAATAATCCGGTGCGCCTTATAGTGCGGAAAATACGGTACCGTAGCATTTTTTTGTTAAAATAAAGCCAATAATGCCCTATTTTGTGGTCCCCTTAATTTACAAAAGTACTGAAATACATTTTGGTACCAGTACCAGTACCAAAATATTGGTATCAGGATAACACTAATACAAACACAGCACATACAATAGCATGTAAACGGTGCTCATAAACTGATGTAAATAGCCGTACATAGCCCATGTAACATTCAAAAACTACACATTAATAATTTTTACATATGGAATGGTTGCAAACAACGCAGGATAAGATACATTATATACAAAATTACTGAGAAGGAGAGACACTCCCTTAGAATAGTGAGCTAGCTAGCAGAGAAGCTACATGCTAATTAGCAGCAAGCTAAACAGGAGAGCAAGCTAACGTCGCACAGTACTATTTCTACATTTACACGTCGACATGACACTCATAAAACAGACAAAGGACTTACAGACAATGTTTCCAAGGCACTTTGTGGGAAAAAAACAACAAACAGGCGCGCTGAAACACGTAAATATGTCTCCTGTGTAAACTAGTGAGCGTCAATCTGCCGTGCGGAGACTACCGGAAACTACAGGAGGGAGCAACTCGCCTTCAAAATAAAGGTCCCTTCTCATTACCTTGATAATGTTACGTCACACCCCTGAATTTAAAGTCACCGCCCCACAAGGTTTACATGCACTAAACAAATCATTGACTTAATTTGGTTGAAACTAGCACTTTAAAAAGACATTGAAGTAAGGTCTTTGAACGCACCACATTTATGTGCTATGAGTGAAACTTAAACATAACGTTGTCCGATGCTGCTAACAAATAGACTAATCATATATTTTTTTTACCTTTCTTCAATAACCTTAAACCTCTGTTATGCAATGTGAACATTACTGTGGATTGGTGGAAACGTCCCATTAAAAACGCAGCAATGGGCCCTATTTGTCACAATCCACATCCATGAAGAGGTGAGACTTAAACAAACTTTATTGATCCACAAGGGAAATTGTTCCACACAGTAGCTCAGTTTCAAAGGATGGAAAGGGTAAGGCTGGAAAGGATAATGCAGGTATAAAGTAGACTAAACATGTACAATAATAGCAATATAAAATATAACATATATGTAATATTTACACATTGTATATACAGTATATAATAAATACTGGTATAATAATAAGCGGTAGAAAATGGATGGATGGATGGATTATATGTGTATATAATATATACAATATATAACAAATCCCAATTACCATGTACACATTTACAGTATATGTAACAGCTGCACCAAAAAAAAAAAAAGAAAAAAGAAAAGGGCAGCATAAAATATAGAGTAGATCCAGCAGAAAATATACATTATAAACGAAGAGAGATAGCTAACATAGAAGTGGTCAGGTAATAGATAGATAGATAGATAGATAGATAGATAGATAGATAGATAGATAGATAGATAGATAGATAGATAGATAGATAGATAGATAGATAGATAGATAGATAGACAGATAGATAGATAGATAGATAGATAGATAGATAGTACTTTATTGATTCCTTCAGGAGAGTTCCCACAGGAAAATTAAAATTCCAGCAGCAGTGTACAGAATTGAGAACACATTTATAAAGTAAAAAGTAAATAATGGGGGTATAAATGGATATAAAATAGAAAATATAACAATAAGAATAAAAATAAAAAGCAACAATAATAAACAGATATCATCTATTGCTGCGTGGCGAGTGATTGTACAGCTGGATGGAGTGCGGAATGAAGGAGTTCTTGAATCGAACACTGTGGGAACGAAGCTGAAGGAGCCTGTTGGAGTATGAGCTCCGCTAACCATCAATTGTCTGGTGGAGTGGGTGAGCAGGATTGTCCATGATGGCGAGCAGTTTGTCCAGTGTCCTCCTGTCCCTCACTGACACAAACGCCTCTGACTGCGTGCCAATAGTTTGTCCGGCTTTCCGTATCAGTTTGTCAATCTGGTTTAAGCCCCTTTTGCTGGTGCTGCTCCCCCAACAAACCACTGCAAAGTACAGGGCACTGGCCACAACAGACTGAAAAAAAGATCTCCAACAGCTTGCTGCACACATTAAAGGACCTCAGCTTCCTCAGGAAGAGTCTGCTCATGCCCTTCCTCTATACAACTTTGCTGTTCAAGTGGACTCTCACTCCCAGCCCTGGATCTTGATGGGCTCCACAGGGGTCATTTTCTTCTTGTTATGGATTACGGACTTGGAGGACATGACAGTAATCTCTTACACACATGCAGCATGAATAAGACTCTTCAATTCATAAGGATCAGTATAAAGTTTAAAGGCTTGTTACGTCGGCTCCCCGCCCATCCTCCAACAAACCAAAACAAGTCAATTGTGTGACTGCAATAGTTGCAAGGAAGGAAAAAATGAGTCCCTTGAAGTTCGCTCTCACGCCACATCAAGCACATCAACTAGAATGCCCCACATGTTGATCAAACCAATATTGACTGTTGGGGTTAAAAACACCTGAAAGATGAAATAAAATGACTTTATTTACAGGAACAGGAATGTGTGAGTTGTCATCTTCCCAAGCTGCCACTTATTTGCATTCAAAGTTGGATCTTGCTGAGGTTTTTTTTTTTTGCTTTAGATTTATGGTCCTCCAGTTCTGTAGATGACATCACACCAAGAGGGGACAACATATGGAGTCTGGCGATGGAAAGGGGGAGTTACAAGCATATTTGCCAACCCTCCCGATTTTCCCGGGAGAATCCCGAATTTCAGTGCCTCTCCCAAAAATCTCCCGGGGCAACCATTCTCCCGAATTTCTCCCGATTTCCACCCAGACAACAATATTGGGGGCGTGCCTTAAAGGCACTGCCTTTAGCGTTCTCTCTCACCTGAAAAGGAGACTATTATATATGTCTCCATTATCCATAGGTTTATCTATAACCCATAAAGTAGGCAGGCACGGAGCTATTTCTCAGCGTTTGTTTATTCCAGCTGGCACGTTAATACACTGACACACAACATCCGGATTCCCATCATGCATTGCTTCAAAACTACGGCAAGTAGTAATGTCCAAAAACATAACAGAGACGAAGCAGAAGAACGAAGAAGAGACATGGCGACGACGAGTAAGAAGAAAAAGTATGCTCGCAAGTTCCAAAATGATTGGAAAAAATCATTTCAGTTCATCCAGGACAGCTCGAAGGGGAAGGGGTATGCTGCCTGCAAATTTTGTAGATCAGACTTCTCAATTGAACACTGTGGCCGAACGATATATAATATGTACATATATATATATATATATATATATATATATATATGTATGTGTGGGGAAAAAAAATCACAAGACTATTTCATCTCTACAGGCCTGTTTCATGAGGGGGGGTACCCTCAATCGTCAGGAGATTTTAATGGGAGCATTCGCATACCATGGTTTATATAGGGCACAGAGGGGGTGGGTACAGGCTGGCCTAGGGGCGTGGTGATTGGTTCATGTGTTACCTAGGAGGTGTTTCCGTCTATGGCGGCATGTTGTTACAATTTCGCTGCGCTTGTTGAGGGATGACAGGTCTGGACGGTAGATAATAAACAGTTTCTCTTTCAAGCATAGGTTGCATCTTTTATTACCACTATTGTAAGGTGTGCTGGATGCAAGAATTTGCCATGTTATTGAATATTCAACATTATTGTCATTGGACACAAATTCCTCAACCTGATTGACAAACACTTTCCCAAAGACAACAACCTAAGAAAAGTATTCAACAAGAACAACATCAAATTGAGCTACAGCTGCATGAACAATATACGACAAATCATCTCAAACCACAACAAAACAATTGCAAATGAGCCGTCGACCCCCAGTCAGAACGACTCCAAAACCAACAAAGCATGTAACTGTCGAAAGAAACCTGATTGCCCCCTCAACGGGGGATGCTTACAAACATCAGTTGTCTACCAATCTAAGGTAATACGCAAGGACATTAACACATCCGACACATATGTAGGATTAACCGAGGGTGAATTCAAAACCAGATGGAACAACCACAAGGCTTCTTTCAGGAACAAAAACCTGCGAAATACCACAGAACTCAGCAAACACATTTGGGACCTCAAAGACAATAATGTTGAATATTCAATAACATGGCAAATTCTTGCATCCAGCACACCTTACAATAGTGGTAATAAAAGATGCAACCTATGCTTGAAAGAGAAACTGTTTATTATCTACCGTCCAGACCTGTCATCCCTCAACAAGCGCAGCGAAATTGTAACAACATGCCGCCATAGACGGAAACACCTCCTAGGTAACACATGAACCAATCACCACGCCCCTAGGCCAGCCTGTACCCACCCACTCTGTGCCCTATATAAACCATGGTATGCGAATGCTCCCATTAAAATCTCCTGACGATTGAGGGTACCCCCCTCATGAAACAGGCCTGTAGAGATGAAATAGTCTTGTGATTTTTTTCCCCCACACATACATATATTGCGCTCTACTACGGTATCGAGCACTATTTTTTGGATAACCTTATTAAGACATATATATATATATATATATATATATATAAATATATATATATATATATATATATATATATATATATATATATATATATATATATATATATATATATATATATATATATACAGTATAAGAAATACTTGAAAATATATACACCCATCTCCCGAATTCGGAGGTCTCAAGGTTGGCAAGTATGGTTCCAAGTACAGTTAATTATGTACCCATTACTCAAAAACGAATTGATATTATGAGAAATGACTGTCAGGTTCATTTTCAGGAGCAAAATACACAATAAGAGAACTTGTTCATGAAATTTGGGTCATCTGGACGTTCGGCACGGAGGCTTCTTGAGCAGGTAATGGACTCACACGCAGACATTGGCAGAGGGGGAAAGAGAATTAAACACTTCTCGCGGTTCCCCTGGTGGGAAGAAAGAGAGAAAGAGCCACAGGCTTTCGTTTCCACGCCGACTGATTTGTGAATCTCTTCTCCTTAAACAGCTCTGCGCCTCTGTGCACACGTTTTGGGAGGGAGAGAAGAGACGCTTTCACCCATTTGCACATTAATAAACCTCCAGAAACATTTATTCAATGCTGGGGGAGAGAATAGATGGTGTTTACATGTTGAGGCTTCCCCAGGCAGGACACACCCAGGCCACAAGAGGGTGTAATAATGACATCACCCCTGTCCAATTACCGCCACCGCCGATAACGCTGGTGATGGCGGAGAGGAACACGATATTTACCCTGTTTGCATTATGGACGGACCTGTGATGAGGTGGCGACTTGTCCAGGGTGTACACTGCCTTCTGCCTGAATGCAGCTGGGATAGGCTCCAGCGACCCCGAAAGGGACAAGCGGTAGAAATTGGGTGGATGGATGCATTATGGACACAAGCAAAGGTGAGGATTACATCAGCTAAAGTAGGTTTTTAGTTTTCTTAGATAAAAGTACAAACAATAATCAGACCATCCTCATTGTAGTTTGCTTACATGTATAACTTTCTCCAAAACTGCCACAGAAATATGTGTTTTATGCCACTTCTTCATCTCATTTTGTCCACCAAACCTTTTATGTTGTGTGTGAATGCACAAAGGTGAGCTTTGTTGATTTTATTGATTTAGTCAATCCATTACTGCAAGCTAATCGGTGCTCACATGCTATTTAGGCGAGATGTATGTACATATTGCATCATTATGCCTCGTTTGTACAAACCCCGTTTTCATATGAGTTGGGAAATTGTGTTAGATGTAAATATAAACGGAATACAATGATTTGCAAATCCTTTTCAACCCATATTCAATTGAATGCACTACAAAGACAAGATATTTGATGTTCAAACTCATAAACTTTTTTTTTTTTTTGCAAATAATAATTAACTTAGAATTTCATGGCTGCAACAGGTGCCAAAGTAGTTGGGAAAGGGCATGTTCACCACTGTATTACATCACCTTTTCTTTTAACAACACTCAATAAACGATTGGGAACTGAGGAAACTAATTGTTGAAGCTTTGAAAGTGGAATTCTTTCCCATTCTTGTTTTATGTAGAGCTTCAGTCGTTCAACAGTCCCGGGTCTCCGCTGTTGTATTTTACGCTTCATAATGCGCCACACATTTTCGATGGGGGACAGGTCAGGACTGCAGGTGGTCCAGGAAAGTACCCGCACTCTTTTTTTACGAAGCCACGCTGTTGTAACACGTGCTGAATGTGGCTTGGCATTGTCTTGCTGAAATAAGCAGGGGCGTCCATGAAAAAGATGACGCTTAGATGGCAGCATATGTTGTTCCAAAACCTATATGTACCTTTCAGCATTAATGGTGCCTTCACAAATGTGTGTTTTACCCATGCCTTGGGCACTAATGCACCCCCGTACCATCACAGAAGTGTCAAAAGATGGAGCTAATTGTTTCAATGACATTCAGACTTTACTTAAATCAATAACGGAGCAGCATCTCCTCATTCGGAAACATCAACAAGGCCGGAAATGTGTCCCGTGAAAAACCATCCGACCGGAACTCTCTAATAACTAAAGTTCCTTGGGTGAATAATGTAAACTCACTACACCGTTGTAACACGTGGTTTGGCATTGTCTTGCTGAAATTAGCAGGGGCATCCATGATAACGTTGCTTTGATGGCAACATATGTTGCACCAAAACCTGCATTTCAGCATTAATGGTGCCTTCACAGATGTGTAAGTTCCCCATGACTTGGGCACTAATACACCCCCATACCATCACAGATGCTGGCTTTTGAACTTTGCGCCTATAACAATCCTGATGGTTATTTTCCTCTTTGTTCCGGAGGACACAACGTCCACAGTTTCCAAAAACAATTTGAAATGTGGACTCGTCAGACCACAGAATACTTTTACACTTTGCATCAGTCCATCTTAGATGAGCTCGGGCCTAGGGAAGCTGGCGGCGTTTCTGGGTATAATGATAAAATGGCTTTGGCATTGCCTAGTAGAGTTTTAACTTGCACTTACAGATGTAGTTGCTAACTGTAGTTACTGACAGTGGTTTTCTGAATTGTTCCTGAGCCCATGTGGAGATATTCTTTACACACACATTCAATGTTGGTTTTCAGCCTTGCTGCTTACGTGCCGTGACTTCTCCAGATTCTCTGAACCTTTTGATGATATTACGGACCGTAGCTGGAGAAATCTCTAATTTCCTTGCAATGGCTCGTTGAGAAATGTTGTTCTTAAACAATTTGCTCACGCATTTGTTCACAAAGTGGTGACCCTCGCCCCATCCTTGTTTGTGAATGACTGAGCATTTCATGGAAGCTGCTTTTATACCCAATCATGGCACCCACCTGTTCCCAATTAGCCTGTTTACCTGTGGGATGTTCCAAATAAGTGTTTGATGAGCACTCCTCAACTTCCTCAGTCTTTTTTGCCACTTGTGCCAGCTTTTTTGAAACACGTTGCAGGCATCAACATTCCAAATGAGTTAATATTTGCAAAAAGTAACAACATTTTCCAGTTCCAACGTTAAGTATCTTGTCTTTGCAGTCCATTCAATTGAATATAGGTTGAAAAGGATTTGCAAATCATTGTATTCTGTTTTTCACTGGTTTTGGGTTTTGTACCACTATAATGACCAACATTAGAATACATTACCGTAGTAGGCCTAAGTATATATATATATATATATATATATATATATATATATATATATATATATATATATATATATATATATATATATATATTTATATACACACATTTTGGCCACTGTAAGATTACACACAGTTTGAACAGTAACACTGTGTTTGAATATTTAATTAAGTGATATCTTGGCGTACCACAAGATGAAACCCGCGTACCACTATTGGTACACTTACCACAGTTTCAGAATCACTGACCTACACAACCAATAAGTTGTTTGCTACATATTTCATACAATGTGTATACTTTTTAATACACTGTACTAGCAGCTCAGTTGCCAACATTTTACGATAAAAATAAAGAGTGGTGCAGTTTTTCCATTTATAAGAATGCACTGTAAATACGACTAGATTTTACGGTAAAAGAAAGTCCTGGTCATCAGAATTTCACCATAAAATAACAAAGGTACTGTTTTTCAATTTACAATAATTTGCTGTAAAAACATTTGTAACATTTACAGGAAAAGTCTGGCAACTGAGCTGCCAGTTATTTACTGTAAAAACTAAATTTGTTTTTATTACAGATTAATAAAACATGTTTTAATTAAAATATGAAAACAATTAAAAAAGAAACATACACAAACACGAATCATTAATGAATTGTATGTTGCATGATTACTAAAATATAATTGTTTTCATACGCCAGACAAACATTATTTTGGCTGTCAATATTTAAATATGATGAAAAAAGAATGCCAAAATTCTCTACATGCCCCTAAAGCTGACCAACACGCCGGATTGTAGTCAGCTGGAGGCGTGTCTTAATGAAATTAAACAATGGATGTCCGCTAACTTCTTGCAACTCAACGCCAAGAAAACGGAAATGCTGATTATCGGTCCTGCTAAACACCGACATTTATTTAATAATACCACCTTAACATTTGACAACCAAACAATTACACAAAGCGAATCAGTAAAGAATCTGGGTATTATCTTCGACCCAACTCTCTCGTTTGAATCACACATTAAGAGTGTTACTAAAACGGCCTTCTTTCATCTCCGTAATATCGCTAAAATTCGTTCTATTTTATCCACTAGCGACGCTGAGATCATTATTCATGCGTTCGTTACGTCTCGTCTCGACTACTGTAACGTATTATTTTCGGGTCTCCCTATGTCTAGCATTAAAAAATTACAGTTGGTACAAAATGCGGCTGCTAGACTTTTGACAAGAACAAGAAAGTTTGATCATATTACGCCTATACTGGCTCACCTGCACTGGCTTCCTGTGCACTTAAGAAGTGACTTTAAGGTTTTACTACTTACGTATAAAATACTACACGGTCTAGCTCCATCCTATCTTGTCGATTGTATTGTACCATATGTCCCGGCAAGAAATCTGCGTTCAAAGAACTCCGGCTTATTAGTGATTCCCAGAGCCCAAAAAAAGTCTGCGGGCTATAGAGCGTTTTCTATTCGGGCTCCAGTACTATGGAATGCCCTCCCGGTAACAATTAGATGCTACCTCAGTAGAAGCATTTAAGTCCCATCTTAAAACTCATTTGTATACTCTAGCCTTTAAATAGCCCCCCTGTTAGACCAGTTGATCTGCCGTTTCTTTTCTTTTCTCCTCTGCTCCCCTTTTCCTTGAGGGGGGGGGGGGGGGGGCACAGGTCCGGTGGCCATGGATGAAGTGCTGGCTGTCCAGAGTCGGGACCCGGGGTGGACCGCTCGCCTGTGCATCGGCTGGGAACATCTCTACGCTGCTGACCCGTCTCCGCTCGGGATGGTGTCCTGCTGGCCCCACTATGGACTGGACTCTTACTATTATGTTGGATCCACTATGGACTGGACTCTCACAATATTATGTCAGACCCACTCGACATCCATTGCTTTCGGTCTCCCCTAGAGGGGGGGGGTTACCCACATATGCGGTCCTCTCCAAGGTTTCTCATAGTCATTCACATCGACGTCCCACTGGGGTGAGTTTTTCCTTGCCCGTATGTGGGCTTTGTACCGAGGATGTCGTTGTGGCTTGTGCAGCCCTTTGAGACACTTGTGATTTAGGGCTATATAAATAAAGATTGATTGATTGATTGAAAATGTTGAAGAGAAAATGTCAACCATACACAAATAAGGTTAATTGCTGGGGTCCTTCGTTATGATTCATGAAATACAAATAGTTTTATTATGTATATGTATTTTCAGGGAAAAGATCTAAACATTAGGATTTTAAGTATAAAACAAAAATGGCAAAAAGAAAAAATAATTTTCATAAATGAGTTGTTTGCGTTATGTTTCATAAAATACTCTCTTCATAGATTTCATTCTACAAACACCTTTTTCAGTGACGATATTCAAATCTAAAGACTCCCAATATTAAAAAATAATGCCAACAATAACCGGTTTATGCAGTATGTCATTTCCCAGGGCTGATCTTCATTCTCTGACGGGATACACACCATTTGCCTTTATCAATATTAATGTCGGGCCAAGAAGGAAGCCACGCTTGCGCAATCTGCAAATATAATGGCCCCAACCTTATCAATTCACAGCACCGGCCGGCTAAACTGTCAGAAAAATCTCAAGTCACACTTAACCGCGCCCAATACCTACTATTAAGATGGCTCGACATAACAGGACGCCTGCCAATAATTGTACATAAAGATATGGAGGAGCCACAGTCCCGCCCATGAATATTTCATGAATTCCGACACAAAGAGCATGCTAAAAGGATCAAAAGAGGAGAAACGGGAAGCGCCGAGTCCATGTGAACGCCCCAAACAATGTGCAGTATAGGTCGCATGCAAAAGAGAGCGGGGTCACGGCGAAATTGTCCATCAGTCAGACAAGCAGAACTGATTTGGATGCTAAATAATGGTTTAGGTATTCAAAAATTCCATATATATGCGAAAGGCTTCAGTGCACCGTGGAGCTGACCCGTCGCTGGAGCCACGCTCTCTCATGCGAGGGCCTCTCACACGCACACAGTGCATGTTTACACTTGTGTTAATCACATCCGGAATTACAATAGGCGCCTAATAATCAAAATATTAGGTACACATAATATAATGACGTACAGTACAATGTTGGATGTATTGCACAGCCAAAACATCCAAAGTGGAAGAAAATATATTTAGCTTTGGTTTACTTCAGAGTTGTCGTAGTTTCAAAACAATAGGGAATAATGTTAAAGTATATTAATCTGTTCCAGAGTCCAACTTCTATTTTAAGTGTGCAGAGAAAATAGTAATTAACATAAGAAGTAAATTGCTGTATGCTAAAAAAAAAATAAAAAAAAATAAAATAAAATATATATATATATATATATATATATATATATATATATATATATTTTTATTTTTATTTTTTTTTTTACAAAAAAATAACAAACTGATGCTTGTGTCATATAGCCTTTTTTTAGGTTATTTGGTGATGTTTTAATACAGTCAGGGACAAGCAGTAGAAAATGGATGGATATATATATATATATATATATATATATATTTTGGGGTTGCGGGGGGCAGCACGGTGGAAGAGGGGTTAGTGCATCTGCCTCACAATACGAAGGTCCTGAGTAGTCTTGGGTTCAATCCCGGGCTCGGGATCTTTCTGTGTGGAGTTTGCATGTTCTCCCCGTGACTGCGTGGGTTCCCTCCGGGTACTCCGGCTTCCTCCCACCTCCAAAGACATGCACCTGGGGATAAGTTGATTGGCAACACTAAATTGGCCCTAGTGTGTGGATGTGAGTGTGAATGTTGTCTGTCTATCTGTGTTGGCCCTGCGATGAGGTGGCGACTTGTCCAGGGTGTACCCCGCCTTCCGCCCGATTGTAGCTGAGATAGGCTCCAGCGCCCCCCGCAACCCCAAAAGGGAATAAGCGGTAGAAAATGGATGGATGGATGGATATATATATATATATATATATAAAAAATGTATATATACAGGTATATAGATTTTTTTTAATATATATATATATATATCTAAAATATATATATATATATATATATATATATATATATATATATACATATATATATATATATATATATTTTATATATATATATATATATATATATATACATATATATATATATATATATATATATATATATATATATATATATATATATATATATATATATATACATATGTATATATATCCATCCATTTTCTACTGCTTGTCCCTGACTGTATTAAAACATAACCAAATAACCTAAAAAAAAGGCTATACGACACAAGCATCAGTTTGTTATTTTTTTATATATATATATATATATATATATATATATCCATCCATTTTCTACTGCTTGTCCCTGACTGTATTAAAACATCACCAAATAACCTAAAAAAAAGGCTATATGACACAAGCATCAGTTTGTTATTTTTTTGTAAAAAAAAAATAAAAAAAAATATATATATATATATATATATATATATATATATATATATATATATATATATATATATATATATAAAACGGCTGATCAAACAAAACAGAGGTATCGTCATATTGCAGAAGATACAGTAGTTCTCTAGTTAGCTTAACAGACTCAATAACTCAATAACTGACACAATACAAAAAGAATGCCATTGTAAGTTAATAATACTAACAAAAACACTCACCAACGTGTTAGCATATTAGCTAATGCTAACGACCCTAGCTTGATTACAGTACAATAGCACGTACAAACATGCATAAAAACACTCCTACAGACGTCACACATGGGACAGTTTAGTAAGTATGAATAGTTTTAGTTAAATTGTAAAACTTACAAATGTTGCTTGGAGTGATGAATGAAGAATCCATACGAGTAGAAAGCCATACGAGTAGAAGACGGACCAGCACTTCTACTTCCGGCTAAAAGCACTAACAAGAAGGAAATATTGTAGGCGTTCACACCTTATGGCCATCAGTGGAAAAAAATCCATGAATTTGCAGCACCGTTTTATAAGCTGCAGGGTTCAATGCGTAGGATAAAAGTAGCGGCTTATAGCCATGAATTTAGTGTAATAGAAAACGGTTTAGTCTATTTGAAATGACATTTACTCGGTAACAAAATTTAACTTCATCAAAAGAGAAACAAAAAAGAGAAATACTAACTTGTTAGTCCATGTCGAGATGTAAAGAATTTCTGCAAACATTCACCCCAAATAAAGTGACTGTTATGTGTATATACACACCGAATAAAAATATAAAAATCAGCGTAAGAGACCGAAAAAGCAACATTTTAGTGGATTTAACAATTGTTGCCACACTGGTTGTACATTAGGTTGCAGTGAAATAGGATCAGATATGTTTGCCCACACTGAATACCTCAAAATCAGAAACAAGTACAACAAGCTGCTATAATTCAAAGGATCAAAAAGTAGCATACTCAAGCACAAAATGGTCCTTCATGTTGAATATTAGGATGTTTCTAGACAAAAATCAAGGTTTGATATCAGTCTGCTTTGTGTCATTCATGTTCCCCAACAACCTAATCATTGCCTTTTTGTGACAAAGCAAGAAAAAAAATGGTGCCATGCTTCTATTGTGATCCTCTGTCCATTCAAAACGTCATCTTGTCATGATTGTCATATGCCACTCGCCATTGATATGTATTTTTTTTCTTTCTGCACGCTAAATGTCAAACATCTCTTATTGAAGCAGCACAATCCAGCTGATGACTTTCGTTTTTTTCTTTCTTTTTCTCGACCACTCAGATGGAAATGGTGCATGTGACAAAACAGCGGTTATTAACATAATAAAGGAATTCGACTTACAAAAAAAAAACGTGAACATCTGCTAGGTTGGAGCGAGAGTAATGGGTAGTATCTTTCTTTGAATCCAATTGACGGATCTGATGGCGCTTCACAAGACGGTCATTCACACAACGGTGTCTCAGGAGAGGCCAATAATAGGAACGACACGGGATTAATCTCAACGCTCCCGACATTGACGAGGGAGAATATTCATGGCACTCCGTCATAAACACAACCTGTTTTTTTCTGCATTCATGAGTGGAAGTTTAGGGATAATATCATCAGTTAATATCATCCGGAGACAAGGCGGGATAAAGTTTGTGTCTCACTGGGAAACCTAACCAACATGCCTAAAATGAAACAGATCGGGAATACGCCAAGAAAGGAAGGTGAAGAAGGGTCTCTTTGATTCTCACTGCAGACATCGGACCATCCAAAACTGTGCGCCATCAAGAAGGCAGACAGCTCAACTTAATAATGTAATCCTGGTTGTATTGCAATACTGGTTGTATCAACCATACATATTCCTACTTGTATTTCAATACTTGTTACACTGTTATAGTGCAGAAAACAGTAGTGGCACTCTGCTAAGTTGAATCAATTTGCCATTTAGTCATAAATGGTCCATCGCATCTACATTCTGCGATAAAGAGCATTTTAAACATACTGTTTGGTTGCCATAGGGCAAGCCTGGGCTATTAATTTGACTCAGGGGCCACATTGAGAGAAAAAAGCAATTTACTTCTTATGTTAATTACTATTTTCTCTATATATGTATATATATATATATATATATATATATATATATATATATATATATATATATATATATATATATATATACACACATATATATACATACACAAAAAAAGTGTAACCATAAATTACTGATGATTAATGAAAGTGTATGTTTTGTGTATGTTTTGACTCATATGTACAGTATATATATATATATATATATATATATATATATATATATATATATATATATATATATATATATATGTGTATATATACACCCCCTGAAGAGCAGGGCAACTTGTGAAACAGACTTGTAGGGATGAAATAGCCTTTGTGTTTTTTCCTGACCTAACGTATATTCCTCTCTACCGCGGTATTGAGCACTGTATAACGGATAAACCACAGACACCTCGACTATATATATATATATATATATATATATATATATATATGTATGTGTGGGGAAAAAAAATCACAAGACTATTTCATCTCTACAGGCCTGTTTCATGAGGGGGGTACCCTCAATCGTCAGGAGATTTTAATGGGAGCATTCGCATACCATGGTTTATATAGGGCACAGAGTGGGTGGGTACAGGCTGGCCTAGGGGCGTGGTGATTGGTTCATGTGTTACCTAGGAGGTGTTTCCGTCTATGGCGGCATGTTGTTACAATTTCGCTGCGCTTGTTGAGGGATGACAGGTCTGGACGGTAGATAATAAACAGTTTCTCTTTCAAGCATAGGTTGCATCTTTTATTACCACTATTGTAAGGTGTGCTGGATGCAAGAATTTTCCATGTTATTGAATATTCAACATTATTGTCTTTGAGGTCCCAAATGTGTTTGCTGAGTTCTGTGGTATTTCGCAGGTTTTTGTTCCTGAAAGAAGCCTTGTGGTTGTTCCATCTGGTTTTGAATTCACCCTCGGTTAATCCTACATATGTGTCGGATGTGTTAATGTCCTTGCGTATTACCTTAGATTGGTAGACAACTGATGTTTGTAAGCATCCCCCGTTGAGGGGGCAATCAGGTTTCTTTCGACAGTTACATGCTTTGTTGGTTTTGGAGTCGTTCTGACTGGGGGTCGACGGCTCATTTGCAATTGTTTTGTTGTGGTTTGAGATGATTTGTCGTATATTGTTCATGCAGCTGTAGCTCAATTTGATGTTGTTCTTGTTGAATACTTTTCTTAGGTTGTTGTCTTTGGGAAAGTGTTTGTCAATCAGGTTGAGGAATTTGTGTCCAATGTTCGTTGAGACGTTTTTGCTGTATGGGGGGTTGTACCAGATGATGCCGTTTCGTTTTCTGTTCTTTTTTGGCTGGTTTCCTGGCGTGGGTTCATAGGTGAGGGTGAAATTGTATCCGCTTTCATCAAGGGCTTTTTGGTACGGGGGGTGGCTTGGTCAAATTCAGCTTTGCTAGATGACAGCATCGATAGCCTTTTATTGATTCCGGTAGGTATTCTTTTCGTGGTGGTGGGTGGATGGTTGCTGTCATGGTGCACGTATTGGAGTGTTGTGTTGGGTTTCGTGAATGGTTGGTAGCTGTTATTTCTCAGGTTGAAAGTGACGTCAAGGAAGTTGACGGTTTGCTTGTTGGCTTCAATCGTGATCCGTAGGCCGTTCTCTTTGAAAATTTGGCATATGCGCTTCTTGGTATTCTCGCTGCTCCTTGGCGAGGCGCGACACACTGCCAGTCCGTCATCACGGTAAATACCAAGGTACAGATTGAGGCTAGCGAGCTGGGAGAGGAGGAAACTCCCAACGAGTTCACACGTTTCTGCTCCGTCAAAACTTCCCATAGTGACGTCAAATGTTGCATTGTTCTTTTTTTGCCATGGTGTACTGTTGTGGATGAGAATGGAGTTTTTTGCGTGGATGATGATGTTTCTTTCGTTGCCTGTGATTGAGTCGTAGTCTGAGGCGAAGTCTAGTGCTTGAGTCAGTAGGTCTTGCGTGATGGAAGGGTAAAATTCCTCGATATCAAAGGAGATAAAGTTGTGCTGTTGTTTGTCTTGGATGTTGTTGAACCATTTGATTACTGCTGCTGTATTTCTCCATTGGTTGAGTGGTGTTTTGTCCTTGATATATATATATATATATATATATATATATATATATATATATATATATATATATATACATATATGTACATACATACATACATACATACATACCGTATTTTCCGCACTATTAGCCGCACCTAAAAACCACAAATTTACTCAAAAGCTGACAGTGCGGCTTATAACCCGGTGCGCTTTATAAATGGATTAATATTAAGATTCATTTTCATAAAGTTTAGGTCTCGCAACTACGGTAAACAGCCGCCATCTTTTTTCCCCGTAGAAGAGGAAGCGCTTCTTCTTCTACGCAAGCAACCGCCAAGGTAAGCACCCGCCCCCATAGAAGAGGAAGCGCTTCTTCTTCTACTGTAAGCAACCACCCGCCCCCGTAGAAGAAGAAGCGCGCGGATATTACGTTTCATTTCCTTTGTGTGTTTACATCTGTAAAGACCACAAAATGGCTCCTACTAAGCGACAGGTTTCCGGTTCATGAAAAGACGCAATCTCTCCATCCGCACACGGACTACTATTTCACAGCAACTGCCTAAAGACTTTCAAGAAAAGCTGGCTACTTTCCGTGCATATTGTAAAAACAAGATAGCTGAAAAAAAGATCCGGCCAGAGAACATTATCAACATGGACGAGGTTCCACTGACTTTTGATATTCCTGTGAACCGCACTGTGGATACAACGGGAGCATGTACGGTGAATATTCGCACCACAGGGAATGAGAAGTCATCCTTCACTGTGGTTCTAGCTTGCCATGCTAATGGCCAGAAACTTCCACCCATGGTGATATTCAAAAGGAAGACCTTGCCAAAAGAGACCTTTCTGTCAGGCTTGTCCCTGACAGTTTGACTGTGTTTTAGTTTTTTCTCTGTTTGTCTTAGTTTCCTGTCAGCGCTTTTATTTTGTCTTCATTTCCTGAGTGTCTCCCTGAGTGCTGCTTCCCCTCAGCTGTGGCTGATTGGCACCTGGCCACACCTGGTGTCAATCAGCCAGCTACTATTTAAACCTGCCTTCTCCTCCAGTCATTGCTGGATCATTGTCGTTCCTACCTGTCGTGTCGTTGTTCTTAATACTTGTCGTTGTAGCTCTGTCTACTTTTGGTTTCACTCTGCTCATGTCCTAGTTCCTTCGTGTCACAGTAAGTGTTTTTGGTTTCTTGTCCACAGTTAGCCTCTGTGCTATTTTAGTTCATTTTGTTCTCCGCCTTGTGCGCGCCTTTTGTTACCCTTTCGTTTGTAGTTTTGCCTTAGTGTTTTAATTAAATCATGTTTTCTCGTACAATGCCTTCCGTCTTCTCTGCATCTTGGCGTTCGGCACCTACAAACTCTGACATAATGATCCAGCCAAATTCGAATCTCGCAGAGATGTCCATGGCGGAGAGGCTTAACAAAGCTTTGGACTTAATGGCTAATCTGAAGAAAAGTTCGGCCGCTTTTCAAGCCCTCTCCCACCCACCCCTGTCGTCTGTGGTCCTATCTGGGGACGTCTGGGATCCGTCCCTTGGGGGAGGGGCTATGAGTAGCAGTGCAGCTGGGGAGGCACAGCTACTTCTCGCCCCAGTGGGTCTGCAAGAGACGGCGCCATCATCTCCGGTGGGTCTGCAACCTACGGCGCCGCCATGCACTCCGGTGGGCCGGCAGACGCCACCATGCACTCCGGTGGGCTGGCAGACGCCACCATGCACTCCGGTGGGCCGGCAGACGCCACCATGCACTCCGGTGGGCCGGCAGACGCCACCATGCACTCCGGTGGGCCGGCAGACGCCACCATGCACTCCGGTGGGCCGGCAGACGCCACCATGCACTCCGGTGGGTCTACAACCTACGGCGCCACCATCCTGTCCGGTGGGCCAGCAGCAGAGGGCGCCACCATCCTCCTCTCCGGTGGGCCAGCAGCAGATGGCGCCACCATCCTCCTCTCCGGTGGGCCAGCAGCAGATGGCGCCACCATCCTCCTCTCTGGTGGGCCAGCAGCAGATGGCGCCACCATCCTCCTCTCTGGTGGGCCAGCAGCAGAGGGCGCCACCATCCTCCCCTCTGGTGGGCCAGCAGCAGAGGGCGCCACCATCCTCCCCTCCGGTGGGCCAGCAGCAGAGGGCGCCACCATCCTCCCCTCCGGTGGGCCAGCAGCAGAGGGCGCCACCATCCTCCTCTCCGGTGGGCCAGCAGCAGAGGGCGCCACCATCCTCCTCTCCGGTGGGCCAGCAGCAGAGGGCGCCACCATCCTCCTCTCCGGTGGGCCAGCAGCAGAGGGCGCCACCATCCTCCTCTCCGGTGGGCCAGCAGCAGCAGGCGCCACCATCCTCTCCGGTGGGCCAGCAGCAGAGGGCGCCACCATGCACTCCGGTGGGTCTACAATCCACGGGGCCACCATCGTCTCCGGTGGGCCAGCAGAGGGCGCCACCACCATCGTCTCCGGTGGGCCAGCAGAGGGCGCCACCACCATCATCTCCGGTGGGTCCTCCCATGCCGGCGGTCGAGCCGCCTCGCCAATTGCGGCGGCGTTCAACTCGCCGTCGCCACCTAACTCTTCCCCGCTGGTTGCGGGGACACTTGGCCTGGTGGCCCACCTCCTTGTCCTCCCTCCACCCTCCCGTGACTTTGGACTTTTTTGGGGGGGGGTTCTAGAACGTCTGGTATCCGTTATAGGAAGGGGGGCTACTGTCAGGCTTGTCCCTGACAGTTTGACTGTGTTTTAGTTTTTTCTCTGTTTGTCTTAGTTTCCTGTCAGCGCTTTTATTTTGTCTTCATTTCCTGAGTGTCTCCCTGAGTGCTGCTTCCCCTCAGCTGTGGCTGATTGGCACCTGGCCACACCTGGTGTCAATCAGCCAGCTACTATTTAAACCTGCCTTCTCCTCCAGTCATTGCTGGATCATTGTCTTTCCTACTTGTCGATGCCAGTGTAGCTGTAAGCGGTAGCGGTAAGCTATTTATTGTAGATGTTTTGTAGCTTGCTGTCTTTTTGTTCCTCGTCTTCCAGTTCCTGTTTTCCTGGCATCCTGTTTCCTGTTCCTAGTTCCTGGTTTGTGTTTTTTCCTTTATTTTATGAACATTAAATCTTGTTTTCTCGTACAATGCCGTCCGCCTTCTCTGCATCTTGGGGTTCGGCACCTACAAACTCTGACACTTTCCAGCCGGCGTCATCATAAAAGCTAACTCGAAGGGATGGATGGATGAAGAAAAGATGAGCGAGTGGTTAAGGGAAGTTTACGCGAAGAGGCCGGGTGGCTTTTTTCACGCAGCTCCGTCCATGTTGATATACGACTCCATGCGCGCCCACATCACGCTGGTTTTTAATATATTATTAAAGTTTGACTGACCTATCTGACTGTTTTTTTGACATTCCCTTTAGCGCAGTTAGATGCGGCTTATAACACGGGGCGGCTTATAGGTGGACAAAGTTTTGAAATATGCCGTTCATTGAAGGCGCGGCTTATAACCCAGGGCGGCTTATGGTGCGGAAAATACGGTACATACATATATATATATATATACACACACCTTATTTTTCGGACTATAAAGCGCACTTAAAATCATTTCATTTTCTCAAAACTCAACAGTGCGCTTTATAACTCGGTGCGCCTAATATACGGAATAATTTTGGTTGTGCTTACCGACCTCAAAGCTATTTTATTTGGTTCATGGTGAAACAATAAGTGTGACCAGTAGATGGCAGTCACACAAAAGAGATATATGTAGACTGCAATATGATGGCAGTCACACATAAGAGAGACGTGTCAACTGCAATATGATTCAAGTAAGCAACACCAACATTTTATATGTTCCATAGAAAACATAAAACATTACACACGCCCACTTTCACTTCAAAATAAACCTTGATGGAACTTTAGATAAAACTGAGGTAATTAGTTAATATTGCAGCAACAAACCATTCTATTTTATTTATGTATTTATTTGACAGGGACAGTACAATTAAACATTACTACCCACAGGTAACCGATGTCAAAGTACATAGGACTTCGAGCCACAGGCTAATTTGCAACCCTCATTCGTGGTTAGGCTTTAAAAAAAAAAAGTTGAGAAAAGTGTAAAACACATACAAAAGTATTAAGACAAGTACAAAAATAAAAACATATTGAAAATAATTGGCCCCATTTGTGCATACTATACCCAGTTCTAGTGCTCACACTTCTTATTTTCCTTAAGCCACTTTTTCAGTTTTGTGGAGAAAAGTTTAATGTCCGACTGTGACTTTAACTCCTGTGGCAAAGAGTTCCACACTGAAAACGCAGACTGACCCAGAGTCGTCCTATCTTATTATAGAGGTTGAAACTAGGTGGTAATATCTGGTTGTGTTCTAAACTTGTTCGAATCCTTTGATGGAATTGGTAACGGTGTCTCAGACCAAATGGCTATGACCTGTGGCATTCCTCAGGGGTAATTTATGGAACCCTTATTGTTCAATTGGTATATGCTGCCTTGAGGCCAGCTGATACACAGCTAATAAAACAGATGGCAGTCAGATATATGTGTCACTGGCGGCAGGTAAACGCTAGCCTGTTCATTTACTTGGTTGCTGCATTGAACAGATCAGTGTGTGGATTCAAAACTATTTTCTCAGACAAAACAGAAATCATTGTCCGTGGCCCACAGAAGCAAATATAAACTATGATTAATCCCCTTGAGACCCTCTTTCTGAACCCTAATAATCAGGTTAGACATTTGGGGGTAATATGAGACTCAGACTTGAGTTTTAAGAATCGCATAAATTCAACATCAGCAGCTTTTTACCACCTAAAAAGCGCCAAAATCAATAGAATAGTGTCCAAAGCAGACTTATAGAAACTAATACATTTCTGTTTCCAGCACGTTAGACTACTGTTGTGGCCCTCTCACTGGGCTCTCTAAATGGGCTGTAAAGCAACTGCAGTCCATACAGAATGCTGCTGCTCAAGTCCTGACGAGAGCTGGGAAACATGACCATATTATTCCTGTGCTTAGGTCACTGCGCTTTCTTCTTACTGCTCAGAGAATAGACTTCAAACCAGCTCTGCGTGTGTACAAGTCTTTTCATGGTCTTGTGCCAAAGTTGTGTGGCCCTCTACTTAACTTCATAGGTTAGTGTAGTTTTTTGGTAAAGTAACAAATAACTATAATTAATTACTAAGTAAATTTCAGAACACTGCTTAAGGCCTACCATGGATCACGGTCACGGTAGATGCTGGTAGAAGTAGTTTAAAAAAAGCGTCATGGAGTTAAAACGTGATTCTGAAGTGATTAATTTGTGTGGACTCTACCTCCATTGGCCCCTAAGGTAAATTGAGATTGAGACACTTACACTATAGTGTATGATTTTTTTGAGAAATATGCCTCTACGCAAAAACATAATTGGTTAACCAAGACATGTTCATAGTTAATGCACAAAGTCGACTTGTATACCCTAAATAAGAAAAATGTATTCACAGATTTGTGGGCTTGATTTTTTTTTTGTTGGGGTCACCCTGTATTATTGCAACCATCCATTTGTGATTGCTTATCCTGTTCAGGCTGACAGGCAGGTGGTTTGAATAAATCATTAAGGACTCAACATTACTTAGATATTCAAGACATTGATGAATGTATGTCAACTTCTGACCACAGGTGTATCTGTTAAGAGACTTGGTTAACCAGTCTTGAGTCATCTGATAAAAATCCTGTTTCATCCCCCGAGAAACAAGACCGAAACTATTCTGGATGCTGTTCAAATATCCGCGACTAATTCAGAAATCTGTGTTTTTTAAATCTGTCAAGCAAGTTAAATTCTCAGCGAGCCAGCAGGCCCGTGTGATGGCAAACCTGTGTGGACCAAAGCACAGATGTCGAGGGCCAAAGTCCTCCGCTTGACGAGGATGACATCACTTGCCTGTGAATGTATAATTCTGCTCTGACCACTGTCATCTGTCTCTTTCAAACACCATCCCCCCAATGACTGTTCATGTTTAATTCGGGTCCCCCTACACTCCTCTGCAATGCAGCGCTGCTCACTGGCCTGATGGCTTATGACATGGGAGGCGAATCAAAGTGAATAACAGACGGTGATCCGGACGTCGTCTGATGGGCGGACTCCTCGGGATCTGACCTCCAAGACAATGGTTTAATAATAAATAACGCGAGTGTCTGAATTAAAGACGTAGCTCTACATATTTAATGTAAATGTATTTCTGCATGCCATTAAAAATGAATGATCACAAGGGCTGACTCCTCCTTGGTGTGCTGAGACCTTCTGCCGGAAGAAGAACCAGGAGGCTTGTGTGAGAGTCCAACCTGTCCGAAAAGACTCCTAAGACATGTGATTAGTTTGCAAACTGGAGGTTTAAAGGACTCCATCCAGCGTCGATGAGAGCGACATTACTGATGGGAAATGCAATCGCTGACCTGAATGAGTCTGAGGCTAACATAAGAGGCTCTCACATTAACCTGACAGGGGGCTCCCCTTAATGGGGTCCAGGGCTTAGAGTGATATATCAATTCTCCTTGGTGTGGACAACTTCAAAGATGGGGACTCATTCCCTCCGCTGGTGTTGCCCACCCACTCATCAATCTCTGGCTGCTGTGGGCATCATCACCTCCATCTTAAGACAAGCCGGGATAAAGATTGGCCCCAACTGACCTATACGAGTCTGGGAAACCTAACCGAAAGGAGTACCTCCACCGTTACACATATTTGGCGTAGAATTTTGGAGGGGAAAAAAGGATCTGAAATTAAATAATAAACCATCCCATACAGTACAGACTAGGAAACAGTACAATTCCTTCTATTGCAGGAGAAATGGGAGTACACCAAAAATGACTAAAGAAACCAGGGTGAAGCAGTGACTCTTTGCAAAAATTGGACCATCGGGACAAGTCGAAAGGGTTGACGGCTTGTAAAATAGGGCTTTAAAAATGTGTTTATTGTACCGTATTTTCCGCACTATAATAAGCCGCACCGGGTTATTAGCCGCACCTTCAATGAATGGCATATTTCAAAACTTTGTCCACCTATAAGCCGCCCCGGACTATAAGCCGCGCCTACGCTGCGCTAAAGGGAATGTCAAAAAAACAGTCAGATAGGTCAGTCAAACTTTAATAATATATTAAAAACCAGCGTTCTAACAACTCTGTCCCAAAATGTACGCAAATGTGCAATCACAAACATAGTAAAATTCAAAATAGTGCAGAGCAATAGCAACATAATGTTGCTCGAACGTTAATGACATAACACACAAAATAAACATAGCACTCACTTTCTGAAGTTATTCTTCATTCGTAAATCCTTCGAATTCTTCGTCTTCGGTGTCCGAATTGAAAAGTGTGTGTATAAGGTAAGACATATTATCTGGCACTTTGTTTCGCAATATTATGCAAACACAACTTTTCTTACCTTCTGGTACCTGCTGATCTGTATTTGGGATCTCTATAAATCCTGAAAAATTGTGCGAGTCCGCCTTTGTAGTCCGTGACGACACCGTAGTCTATAAGCGTCTTTTCATGAACCGGAAACACCAAGAAGCACCACCTTTAAAATCATCCAGGTGAAGTTCGCTTGCTAGTGTTGTTGCCTTCATTCGAATAGTGATGGTGCTGACACTTCTGCTTGCTGCTCTCTGCTCAACAACCCACTGTTCGAGTTTGTCCTCCAACAGTTGCCATCTTGCTTTGTTCCCTCGGAAACTCTGTTTTGTCTTCTTTACCTGGCGCAGGTCATCTTCTTGCTTCCTCCACCTACGCACCATTGATTCATTTATGTTATATTCTCTTGCTGCTGCTCTATTTCCGTGTTCTTCGGCATGACTTATTGCCTTAAGTTTAAATTCTGCGTTATATGCGTGTCGCTTAGTAGGAGCCATTTTGTGGTCTGGTCTTTACAGATGTAAACACACAAAGGAAATGAAACGAAAATCCGCGCGCTTCTTCTTCTTCTTCCGGGGGCGGGTGGTTGCTTACAGTAGAAGAAGAAGCGCTTCCTGTTCTATGGGGGCGGGTGCTTACCTTGGCGGTTGCTTGCGTAGAAGAAGAAGCGCTTCCTGTTCTACCGGGAAAAAAGATGGCGGCTGTTTACCGAAGTTGCGAGACCTAAACTTTATGAAAATGAATCTTAATATTTATCCATATATAAAGCGCACCGGGTTAAAAGCCGCACTGTCAGCTTTTGAGTAAATTTGTGGTTTTTAGGTGCGGCTAATGGTGCGGAAAATACGGTACTACTTATTGTACTACTTTGACCATGTATATTCAAAACAAACAGCACAGAAGTTTGAAATGTATTATAAGATGTAAGGTAATATTTACAGGGCTTTCCTCATACAACTTTTTACTTCCAACACCAATATTGGAGTCTTAAGATTTGGCTGATACCAATATTGAACCGATATGATTCAGCACAAATCAAAGTACATACTTGTATTATTTTGTAGTGTTGAATAACAGAAAATTAGTGATTAAGTGGTAGGTATGAAAAACACTTGTTACGGTTGGGTTGGTCGCATGGTTATGTGCGGATCGTTTCCCCAAGATGCAGACGGAACTCTGGAGGCATAGTGCAGGTAGGACAATGATTTATTATCCACCAATCAGGCAAAATACAAAAGTACAGAAAAGCGTGCCGAAAGCACGGGAAGTTAAGGAAAAAGCTAACAGGAAGGCTTAGCATAGAAACAGGAATCAGAAAGTAGGATTTACCAACGTAATGTTGCATGAAGCAAACAAAACAGCCGGGAAAAGCAGGAATAAATAGCTCTCTGATTAGTGCCAGGAAAGCAGTGGAGCGTCCCAAACACTAATCAGAGGCAGGTGCAAATAATCAGCACCCATGGCAACCAAGAAACACAAACCCAGGGGTGCTGAAACAGAACTAAGAGAGTTTTAAACTGAAAGGCGACGGATCGTCACAACACTAACCTTATGACAGATTTAGGCTTTTGGAATTGGAGTGGGAATTTGTTTTTGGCGACACATAGTGGCCAAAAAAATCATTTCAATTAAGATTATGATGCGGACACCTTTGTTACTGGATACTTTCGAATACACTTCTGCCTTGGAGACTTTGTGTCTGTTACATGCAACTATAAGTATTTGACACTTGTTTATATTAGCAAATATGGTGTTTTAGACTGCAATACTGTTCAATTAAGGACACCTTTTACATATGTCTCATGTTAACAATATGAGTCCCTAATTCCAGACAGTCAGTCAATCAGTCAATTTCAGTTTATTTCAATCATGCATACAATACAAATGCAATGTAACAATAATCACATATTTGCAGTTGTTTCGTTACAGCATGTCCGAAAAGGAGTAGGAAGAAGCAAAGCTTATTTAATTCTACCCCTTTTTGTATCATGGCAGTTTTATCCCATTTGTTTGTACTCTATTTGTAACAGAACAGTGAATACATGAGTAAGTAAATTAATATACAATAAGCAAGTAAACATTTAGTAAATATACGTACATTACAGTCAAAAAGTTTGGACATACCTTCTCATTTCGATGTGTTTTCTTTATTTTCATGACTATTTACATTGTAGATTGTCACTGGAGGCATCAAAACTATGACACCTGTGAAGTGAAAACCCTTTCAGGTGACTACCTCTTGAAGCTCATTGAGAGAATGCCAAGAGTGTGCAAATCAATAATCAGAGCAAAGAGTGGTTATTTTGAAGAAAACTAGAATTTAAAACATGTTTTCAGTTATTTCACCTTTTTTTGTTAAGTACATAACTCCACATGTGTTCATTCATAGTTTTGGTGCCTTCAGTGACAATCTACAATGTAAATAATCATGAAAAAAAAGAAAACGCATTGAATGACAAGGTGTGTCCAAACTTTTGGCCTGTACTATACATAAATATTAGACATATAAACATATACACAATAAATAAAGTTCTCATGATTAAATAGTTAAGTAATTTATGGTTTATCGAGGAGACAAATGAGATTATCTATTTTTCTTTAAAAGGCTCAAGATGTTTATCATAATTCTTCTTCTTTGTTCTTCGTGAACACTTGTTGTTTTAACAGTTTCTTAAACTGAATCATATTAGTAATTTGTTTGATTTCCTTGCCTAATCCATTCCATAACTTAATTCCACATACTGATATGCTAAATGTTTTACGTGTTGTATGTGCATGAACATGTTTTAAATTATATGTTCCTCTAAGGCAGGAGTCAGCAACCCAAAACGTTGAAAGAGCCATATTGCACCAAAAATACAAAATACAAATCTGTCTGGAGCCTTAAAAAATTAAAAGCCGTATATAAGTCTTATAATGAAGGCAACACATGACGTAAGTGTCTATATTAGCTATAATAGCCTACTATCAAAATAGATATGTGTCACAGGCTGAAGCAAATATTCGTTGACAGAAATGTTGAAATTTAATATTTATTCTACACATTTTTACAACATTAGTAAATCAGAGGCTACTCGGAAGGTGAGATAACTCCTGGAAATGACTGGCTTTTAATGGCCAAAGGTATAGGTGTGTGTGTCCAAGTTAAAGGAAACTGGCAGGCTGTCTTTTCTTAATTGATTTATTACAATCTTTGGCAAGCTAGGTGACATTTACTGTGGTCTGGAACAACATGGCACACAACAACTATCTGAAATGCAGCCAATATTACATTCAGATAATGTGTCATGAGACATGCAAAACAAAATTATATACAAAGAGGATAGAAGTAAAGGATATTAAATGAGCTCAAATATAATGATGCAATTTGTACATACAGCTAGCCTAAATAATAGGGCTGTGAATCTTTGGGTGTCCCACGATTCGATTCAATATCGATTCTTGGGGTCACGATTCGATTCAAAATTGATTTTTTTTTTTCAATTCAACACAATTCTCGATTCAAAAACGATTTTTTTTCCCGATTCAAAACGATTCTCTATTCATTCAATACATAGGATTTCAGCAGGATCTACCCCAGTCTGCTGACATGCAAGCAGAGTAGTAGATTTTTGTAAAAAGCTTTTATAATTGTAAAGGACAATGTTTTATCAACTGATTGCAATAATGTACATTTGTTTTAACTATTAAATGAACCAAAAATATGACTTATTTTATCTTTGTGAAAATATTGTAATGTTGTCAAGCTTATGAGATGCGATGCAAGTGTAAGCCACTGTGACACTATTGTTAAATTTTTTTTATTTTTATAAATGTCTAATGATAATGTCAATGAGGGATTTTTAATCACTGCTATGTTGTAATTGTAACTAATATTGATACTGTTGTTGATAATATTCATTTTTGTTTCACTACTTTTGGATTGTTCTGTGTCGTGTTTGTGTCTCCTCTCAATTGCTCTGTTTATTGCAGTTCTGAGTGTTGCTGGGTCGGGTTTGGTTTTGGAATTGGATTGCATTGTTATGGTATTGCTGTGTATTGTTTTGTTTGATTGATTAATTTAAAAATAATTAAATAAATAAATTAAAAATAAATAAATACATTTAAAAAAATAGATTTTTTTAAAATGAGAATCGATTCTGAATCGCACAACGTGATCATCGCGATTCGAATTCGAATTGATTTTTTCCCACACCCCTACTAAATAGCATGTTAGGATTGATTAGCTTGCAGTCATACACTGACCAAATATGCCTGATTAGCACTCCAACAAGTCTATAACGTCAACAAAGCTCACTTTTGTGCATTAACGCACAGCATGAAACTTTTGGTGGACAAAATGAGACAAAGAAGAAGTGGAAGATTTTACATGTAAACAAACTGTTGCGTCACAGTCCACACTATAGTGAGTTCGAAATTAGTAGGACAAAACGATGTTCACCAAATACTCTCATATAATGTGTCATGAGACATGCAAATGCAAATTAAATACACCGAGGATATAAGAAAATTAAATGAGCTCAAATATAGCTATAAATGAGACATAATGATGCAATATGTACATACAGCTAGCCTAAATAGCAGGTTAGCATCGATTACCTTGCAGTCATGCAAAGACCAAATATGCCTGATTAGCACTCCACACAAACATCAACAAAGCTCACCTTTGTGCATTCACACACAGCATAAAACGTTTGGTGGACAAAATGAGACAAAGAAGGAGTGGCATAAAAAACGTTTTACTGTGGCAGCGTCGGGGAAAGTTGTATATATGTAAACAAACTACAGTGCGTTCAAGGACCGGCGAAATTAGTAGGACAAAGCGGCGCTCACCAAATCCTCTCATCAGTGAAGCATGTTTAATATGAACAGTGGGCTTTCTAACAATTGGGAAGGTTTGTGTCATGTTTGTCCTCAAACAAAAAACATACTAAAACAAAAAAAATATTTTCCCCCCCATCTTTTTCCATTTTCAATCATTTTTTAAAAATGCTCCAGGTAAAGTAAAGTAAAGTAAATCTGAACAGCCGACATGGGCATCTGCATCAACTATATGATTTGCCTGAGAAGCTGGACAGGACAAGAGAGAGAAAATAAATAAATAAATAAATAAATAAATAAATAAATAAATCCAGGGAGCCACCAGGGCGGCATTAAGGTTATATTTCTCCTCTTTTGTTAAGAAGAACTGTTTTACATTCTTAGTTAGTAGGTTATAGTTTGGTTTGTGCTTCATTTTAGCTGTTTACAAATGCACCTTCCCGGTAAGGTCTATTCAGGTGTACTGGAGAGGAGGCTACGCCGGATAGTCGAACCTCGGATTCAGGAGGAACAGTGTGGTTTTCGTCCTGGTCGTGGAACTGTGGACCAGCTCTATACTCTTGGCAGGGTCCTTGAGGGTGCATGGGAGTTTGCCCAACCAGTCTACATGTGCTTTGTGGACTTGGAGAAGGCATTCGACCGTGTCTCTCGGGAAGTCCTGTGGGGAGTGCTCAGAGAGTATGGGGTTTCGGACTGTCTGATTGTGGCGGTCCGCTCCCTGTATGATCAGTGTCAGAGCTTGGTTCGCATTGCCGGCAGTAAGTCGGACACGTTTCCGGTGAGGGTTGGACTCCGCCAAGGCTGCCCTTTGTCACCGATTCTGTTCATAACTTTTATGGACAGAATTTCTAGGCGCAGTCAAGGCGTTGAGGGGATCCGGTTTGGTGGCTGCAGGATTAGGTCTCTGCTTTTTGCAGATGATTTGGTCCTGATGGCTTCATCTGGCCAGGATCTTCAGCTCTCACTGGATCGGTTCGCAGCCGAGTGTGAAGCGACTGGGATGAGAATCAGCACCTCCAAGTCCGAGTCCATGGTTCTCGCCCGGAAAAGGGTGGAGTGCCATCTCCGGGTTGGGGAGGAGATCTTGCCCCAAGTGGAGGAGTTCAAGTACCTCGGAGTCTTGTTCACGAGTGAGGGAAGAGTGGATCGTGAGATCGACAGGCGGATCGGTGCGGCGTCTTCAGTAATGCGGACGCTGTATCGATCCGTTGTGGTGAAGAAGGAGCTGAGCCGGAAGGCAAAGCTCTCAATTTACCGGTCGATCTACGTTCCCATCCTCACCTATGGTCATGAGCTTTGGGTTATGACCGAAAGGACAAGATCACGGGTACAAGCGGCCGAAATGAGTTTCCTCCGCCGGGTGGCGGGGCTCTCCCTTAGAGATAGGGTGAGAAGCTCTGTCATCCGGGGGGAGCTTAAAGTAAAGCCGCTGCTCCTCCACATCGAGAGGAGCCAGATGAGGTGGTTCGGGCATCTGGTCAGGATGCCACCCGAGCGCCTCCCTAAGGAGGTGTTTAGGGCATGTCCGACCGGTAGGAGGCCACGAGGAAGACCCAGGACACGTTGGGAAGACTATGTCTCCCGGCTGGCCTGGGAACGCCTCGGGATCCCCCGGGAGGAGCTGGACGAAGTGGCTGGGGAGAGGGAAGTCTGGGCTTCCCTGCTTAGGCTGCTGCCCCCGCGACCCGACCTCGGATAAGCGGAAGAAGATGGATGGATGGATGGATGGACAAATGCACCAGGTCGTTGAATTTCAATATTTTTGATCCAATACATACAAGGTTTGGATGTCCTCTATATGTATCGCCTGGATAATCTGCTTAATTAGAAATACGGCCGACCGTTGGAAGCGTTATTTCCTTGAATGATGACAGTGAAGCCGCAGAGGACAGATATTGATTCTTTGCTTTCATCTAAATCAGAACAATTTGATGAAAAATAGACATGTTTTGATAAGATGGAATACAAAGAATGCATGACCCGTCATTGAACCAATCCAGCGTTTAATGTTTCGGTAAACGCAACGTGACAGCGGTTGCAAACTTGCTTTTGATGAGGTTCGAAAATTCCAAAGTAACCTCGTCAAATTGGTTCCAACACGTTAGGTCAATCACACAAAAAACGTGGCTCACTTTTGGTATCACAGAATGATTGCGAGTGTAATCACGGCTGACAAACAAGTCTTTACCCGTGTTCCCTAATGTCAGCGTAATTACCTCTGTCACAGTGAAAGTGTAATTTAGCGTCAGCCATCTTTGCTTTTTACCTCAACTGACAGCCGCCGTGATAAAGATTGGGGGAAAGCGTGGCGGCGAAGCACCTTCCGTTTCACCTCCAGTGTTTGTATGGAAGGATTGTTTTCTCTCTCTCCAACAACAGAGACGCCAGCGAGCGCCTTTCTTATCGCTAAACTCTTCAGTTCTCAGAAATCATTTCAAAAAGAGGCTCTCGCAGAGTGCAAGCCCTCCAGGGTTCTGATGTCACATTCGCTGTAACACCTCGCTGATGACTGACATACACTTCACACACACACACACACACACAAAAAAATACACATACCCTTTTCTGTTCTGACTTTTTTTCTTAACACTAAGTTGTTTTGTCAAAAATAATTCCCGGAGAAATTAAACGACACATTACTCAAGTCAAGACTGAAACCCAGATCTGCCACAACAAACCTAATACGAGTTGAGATGTTGTCGCGTTTTTCTGCGTCCTCAGAGTCCATGCATCGCTTTTGTAGCGCCCTGTTGAGGTTTTTCGGGAAGTTTGAGAACGGGAGTCAGTCACAGAGATGTGAAAGCGAAAGAACGAGCTAAGGCTTTAAATGAGGCTTTGAAGCACGGAAACGTAAATAGTGCAGGTGATAGCGACTGTAGAACAAAGAGTTGAACCTGAAGAAAACCTCACACAATTGACCCAAAGACTAAAACAGCTATAAAAATGCGTTCATACACTTTAAAGTATTCAATCTGTAAGTACTTACCCCTAATATATTCAAACCCCGTTTCCATATGAGTTGGGAAATTGTGTTAGATGTAAATATAAACGGAATACAATGATTTGCAAATCCTTTTCAACCCATTTACAGTTGAATGCACTACAAAGACAACATATTTGATGTTCAAACTCATAAACTTTTTTTTTTTTTTTGCAAATAATAATTAACTTAGAATTTCATGGCTGCAACACATGCCAAAGTAGTTGGGAAAGGGCATGTTCACTACTGTGTTACATCATCTTTTCTTTTAATAACACTCAATAAACGATTGGGAACTGAGGAAACTAATTGTTGAAGCTTTGAAAGTGGAATTCTTTCCCATTCTTGTTTTATGTAGAGCTTCAGTCATTCAACAGTCCGGGGTCTCCGTTGTCGTATTTTACGCTTCATAATGCGCCACACATTCTCGATGGGAGACAGGTCTGGACTGCAGGCGGGCCAGCAAAGTACCCGCACTCTTTTTTTTACGAAGCCACGCTGTTGTAACACGTGCTGAATGTGGCTTGGCATTGTCTTGCTGAAATAAGCAGGGGTGTCCATGAAAAAGACAGCGCTTAGTTGGCAGCATATGTTGTTCCAAAAGCTGTATGTACCTTTCATCATTAATGGTGCCTTCACAGATGTGTAAGTTACCCATGCCTTGGGCACTAATGCACCCCCATACCATCACAGATGATGGCTTTCCTACTTTGCGTCAATAACAGTCTGGATGGTTCGCTTCCCCTTTGGTCCGGATGACACGATGTCGAATATTTCCAAAACCAATTTGAAATGTGGACTCCTCAGACCACAGAACACGTTTCCACTTTGTATCAGTCCATGTTAGATGATCTCAGGCCCAGAGAAGCCGGCGGCGTTTCTGGATGTTGTTGATAAATGGCTTTCGCTTTGCATAGTAGAGCTTTAACTTGCACTTACAGATGTAGCGACAAACTGTATTTAGTGACAGTGGTTTTCTGAAGTGTTCCTGAGCCCATGTGGTGATATCCTTTGGAGATTGATGTCGGTTTTTGATACAGTGCCGTCTGAAGGATCGAAGGTCATGGTCATTCAATGTTGGTTTCCGGCCATGCCGCTTACGTGGAGTGATTTCTCCAGATTCTCTGAACCTTTTGATGATATTATGGACCGTAGATGTTGAAATCCCTAAATTTCTTGCAATTGTACTTTGAGAAACGTTGTTCTTAAACTGTTTGACTATTTGCTCATGCAGTTGTGGACAAAGGGGTGTACCTCGCCCCATCGTTTCTTGTGAAAGACTGAGCATTTTATACCCAATCATGGCACCCACCTGTTCTCAATTAGCCTGTTCACCTGTGGGATGTTTCAAATAAGTGTTTGATGAGCATTCCTCAACTTTATCAGTATTTATTGCCACCTTTCCCAACTTCTTTGTCACGTATTGCTGGCATCAAATTCTAAAGTGAAAAGTGTTTATCAGTTTGAACATCAAATATGTTGTCTTTGTAGCATATTCAATTGAATATGAAATGAATGAAATGAAATAAGTTTATTTCGGTCATATAATCAACCATCAACCATTAACCATTTTGTGTGACCAGTTTACAAGTACAGACTATACATATACAGTATAACAATCATACACATTTACACACAAAAGGAAAAGAAAAGAAAAGAAAAAGCATGACCGAAAAAGGAATAGGCTGAAGCCAAAGCTTATATTTGCCTATCCTATACCTTCACTGAAAATAAGATTACCTGGAACATCAATGTTAAAAAAAAAAAAAAAATCAATGGAATGAAAGTAATTGTTACTATATTTTATAATTTTCAATTATCTCACCTTTCAATGTTTTCTTAAACCTTAACAAAGAAGTACATGTCTTCAACTCATCACTGAGCTTATTCCACCATTTAACTCCTAAAACTGAAATACATTTGTATTTAATATTCGTTCTTGCTTTACCTATTTCAAAAATCAATACCCCCCGTAAATTATGGGTTTCTCCTCTTAATTGAAATAACCTAAGCATACAAGCTGGAAGGCTGTTGTTCTTTACTCGAAACATAATTTCCATTGTTTTTAAAAACACAATATCTGAAAATTTTAACACATTAGAACTTATAAATAATGGATTGGTATGTTCATAGTAGCACGCTTTGTGTATTATTCTTATTACCCTTTTTTGAAGTTTAATTATTAGGTCTATGTTTGTTCTATAAACATTTCCCCAAACTTCAACACAATATGTTAAATATGGAAAAATAAAAGAATAATATAACATATGCAAACATTTCTTATTCAGCATGTGTTTTACTTTATAAAGAATGGCAATGGATTTGGATATTTTTCCCTTTATATATTCAATATGCGGTTTCCAACATAATTTATGATCAATTATTATTCCCAAGAATTTAGTTTCATATACTCTATCAATTTCCACTTGATTTAATTTTAGTTTTACTTCACGATTTGTTCTTGCACCACTAAACACCATAAATTTAGTTTTCTTATCATTTAATGATAACTTATTGATATCAAACCATTTTTTTAGCTGAAACAACTCAACCTCTATTACCCTCAACACTTCCTTCAAGTCTTCTCCTGAACAATATACATTTGTATCATCTGCAAACATAATAAATTTCAATTTATTAGATACTGAACAAATATCATTTAAATATAGTATAAATAACTTAGGTCCCAATACCGAGCCTTGTGGAACCCCACAAGTTACTCTTCTTGGCTGTGATTTAGTCTTATTGATTTCCACATATTGAGATCTATTACTTAAATAACTACTTAACCACTCTTGTGAAACACCTCTTATGCCATAGTTTTCCAATTTTTGCAGAAGTAAGGAATGATCGATTGTGTCAAAAGCTTTACATAAATCAATAAATACTCCAACGGTGTGTTGCTTTTTTTCTATTGCTGTAGCTACGTTTTCTACAAAGTCCATCACTGCTAGGGATGTAGATCGATTACTCCTGAACCCATACTGATGGTCATTCAGTAGCTCATGTTTGTCAATGAACTTATCAAGTCTATTTACAAATAATTTCTCAAGAATTTTTGCAAATTGAGGTAGTAGAGACACAGGTCTATAATTTGAGACCATATGTTTATCACCATTTTTATAAATCGGAATAACTTTAGCAATTTTCATTTTGTCAGGAAAAGTTCCAGTTGATAAAGATGTATTACATATATAAGTAAACGGCTTCAGGACACAATCCATCACTTCTTTAACAAGTGACATATCCACGTTGTTACCATCGACAGATTTTTTGTTTTTAAACTTTCTTACCACTTCTAACACATCACTTTCACAAACTCCGCCAAGAAACATTGAATTTTTAATGTCAGATACACGCCTTAACTTTTTTTCATCATTCATATTAAACTTAATATTTTTTGCCAAATTTGGGCCAACATTCACAAAAAATGTATTGAATTCCTCAGCTATTTCTTCTATATTTTCAATAATTGAGTTGTCATCTTTTACCAGATAAGCTGTAAAATCCTTTTTGCTAGATTTTTTAATCATAGTATTAAGCACATCCCAGGTTTCAATAATGTTATTTTTATGTTTATGCAGCAATTGTTCATAATAGTTTTTTTGTTGCAGCCTCATGATACATGTCAATCTGTTTTTATACTTTTTATATTTGTCCTCACTTTCCTTTGTTCGATGCTTAATAAATTCCTTGTAAAGCCTTTTTTTTTTTTTACAGGCTTTTACTAAACCCCTTGTTATCCATGGTTTCTCCCTCTTTTTAGTATTTTGCTTATATTCTCTTAATGGACAATGACGGTCATAAAGTGTCAGAAATATATCCAAGAATGTATCGTATGCTTCATTAGTATCCTCCACAAAAACATTTTGCCAATCCTGATTTAAAAGATCCGCCTTGAATGCCTTAACTGCTTCTGGTGATTTTATTCTAACAAAGTTATTTATTTGTCTTTTTGTTTGTAAGTTTTGCTCCTTGTTCATTTGGATCACTGTAAAGACAGGCAAGTGATCACTTACATCAGTCACCAAGAGTCCACTTTTTCTATTCCCATCAAATACATTTATAAAAATATTGTCAATCAGTGTTAAGCTGTCCTTTGTTATTCTGCTAGGTTTTACAATTAGTGGAAAGAAACTCAAGCTAAACATAAGATTAACAAAATCAGTAGTTTTCATGTGATCATTAAATTTCATCAAATCAATGTTGAAGTCACCACAAATCAAGATCACCTTATCATTAAGTCTTTCATATAACTCAAACATTTTCTTATTAAATTGATCAATGCATGATCCTGGAGTTCTATAAATACAACTAATGAATATGTTTTTGGATCTTTCAACACTGATTTCAATAGTTACACATTCCATCATATTGTCAATAGCAGTTGTAATGTCAGCAATCAGCCTACATTTGAGAGAGGACATCACAAACAATACAACACCTCCTCCCCTTTTGTTCATCCTGTTTTGCCAAAACATTTCATATCCCTCTAACCCATCCAGTAATTCCTTACTATCACTCAACCAAGTCTCTGAAATTGCTATTACGGTAAACCTTTGCTGTATTTGTTTAAGATACTCTTTAATTTTGGAAAAGTTACTGTAAAGACTCCTGCTGTTGAAATGAATCACAGAAACCCCTTCCATTTTAACATTTGAATTAAACTGTTCTTCAGTATAATACTCACAGTCCACATTAGAGTCCTGATAGAAGTGAATATCTGGGTCAATGTTATTTTCTAACTCATAGCATTTATGATCATGAAAGTCAAAAGACTTGAATTTTGTGCAGCTCATTTGTTCTTCCGTCATGTTGGTTGTCCACACTGTTTCTCTGCACACAGTACATAGCCAACAAGGAACTTTTCCCCACTATTCCACTTGTTTATCATCATCATCTTTTTCATTTATATTGTTCAAGTTCCTTCATGTCTCTGACCACTAATACCCTTGCTTGTTCTGGTGGACCATTCAATCTGATCATTACTTTACAGTTCCTTGTCCATGTATCCTGAATTCGCTTTCCCTTTTTCAAGATCCTGGCTTGTCTTGCAATTTCTGCGTTTCTCTTTGTGAGGTGCTCATTTACATACACTCCAGTGCCTTTCAAATTTTTTCCCAGCTTAAGCATTTCAATTTTATGTTTTCTACTCACAAAACGGATGATGATGTTGGATCTGTTGTTTTGTTTCAGTGGAATGGTGTGGCATGCAGCTATACTTGAACTGCATACAGGAATTCCTTTGTTATTGAAGAAGTTGATGACTTGCTGCTCAAGCGTGTGCAGTTCACCTCTTGGTGCACCTTCTCCCTCCTTGTCACCTGCTGTGATCCGAGCATAGGAGCGGTGGCTTGTCTCAAGCCCAGAAATCACCAGGTCATCCATCCTGGAGTACTGCTCTAGATCGTCCACTCTTCTTTCAAGCTCTTCAATCTTCTTGTCTTTGTCTTTGATTATTGCCTTCAGCTGCTTAATTTCATCAATTAAGTCCAGAAGGCCCGTTTGCTGTTTTGCTACTTTGCTCAGTTCCTCTGACATGAAATTCAGAGACTTTTTCACCTCTTCCAATTCTTCTGCCAACTTCTTAGTTGCCATTCTTTAGAGAGGAAAAGTACTTTTAGAATCCAGTTGATCTTTCAGAATACTTTCTGATTCCAGGCAATCCAGTATTGATGGCTTGTCAGTGCATTGAAGCACATGTCATCAAAAAGTCTCCAACAAGTCCAAAATCACAAAATTGATCCGGCAGTTCAATGTTTATCTTCCTTATAAACATGAAGATGTTGCTCTGCTGGATGGATGTCAACTTATATTCAAGATTTTTCATGAATTGTTGGAGCTGTATGACTCAGTGCATCTAGCCGGCAGCCATCTTGGATGAATATGGGTTGAAATGGATTTGCAAATCATTGTATTCCATTTATATTTACATCTGACACAATTTCCCAACTCATATGGAAACGGGGTTTGTATATATACACACAGTACATACATACACACACAAATATGTGCATTTACACACAAATATATACATTTGCATACATATATATATATATATATATATATATATATATATATATATATATATATATATATATATATATATATATATACACGTATATACATTTATATATATAATAATACAAACATATATACATATTTATATATACAATTTGTAAAAATATATACATATATACATGTATACATACATACATATATATATATATGTGTGGGGAAAAAAATCACAAGACTATTTCATCTCTACAGGCCTGTTTCATGAGGGGGGGTACCCTCAATCATCAGGAGATTTTAATGGGAGCATTCGCATACCATGGTTTATATAGGGCACAGAGTGGGTGGGTACAGGCTGGCCTAGGGGCGTGGTGATTGGCTCATGTGTTACCTAGGAGGTGTTTCCGTCTATGGCGGCATGTTGTTACAATTTCGCTGCGCTTGTTGAGGGATGACAGGTCTGGACGGTAAATAATAAACAGTTTCTCTTTCAAGCATAGGTTGCATCTTTTATTACCACTATTGTAAGGTGTGCTGGATGCAAGAATTTGCCATGTTATTGAATATTCAACATTATTGTCTTTGAGGTCCCAAATGTGTTTGCTGAGTTCTGTGGTATTTCGTAGGTTTTTGTTCCTGAAAGAAGCCTTGTGATTGTTCCATCTGGTTTTGAATTCTCCCTCGGTTAATCCTACATATGTGTCGGATGTGTTAATGTCCTTGCGTATTACCTTAGATTGGTAGACAACTGATGTTTGTAAGCACTCCCCGTTGAGAGGGCAATCAGGTTTCTTTCGACAGTTACATCCTTTGTTGGTTTTGGAGTCGCTCTGTCTGGGGGTCGACGACTCATTTGCAATTGTTTTGTTGTGGTTTGAGATGATTTGTCGTATATTGTTCATGCAGCTGTAGCTCAATTTAATGTTGTTCTTGTTGAATACTTTTCTTAGGGTGTTGTCTTTGGGAAAGTGTTTGTCAATCAGATTGAGGAATTTGTGTCCAATGTTCGTTGAGACGTTTTTGCTGTATGGGGGGTTGTACCAGATGATGTCGTTTCGTTTTCTGTTCTTTTTTGGCTGGTTTCCTGGCGTGGGTTCATAGGTGAGGGTGAAATTGTATCCGCTTTCATCAAGGGCTTTTTGGTACGGGGGGGTTGCTTGGTCAAATTCAGTGATCCGTAGGCCGTTCTACTACGGTATCGAGCACTATTTTTTGGATAACCTTATTAAGACATAAATATATATATATATATATATATATATATATATATATATATATATATATATATATATATATATATATATATATATATATATATATATATGTATATATATATATATACATACACACATTCATACATATATATACATACTCATATATATACATACATATATATATGTATATATATAAATATATATATACAGTACATATACATATATATATATATATGTATATACATATATACACATACATGTATGTATAATATATATACATATATATGTATATACAGTATATACATGTAATGAGTTAACTTGTGTGCTTGATCACAAAAACGATTGTATTGTTCTTGTATACGAAAATCAATTACGCCTTTTGAGCACACATGCTGCTTTACCTTACTACTGCACTCATAAAATAAAGTAAAACATTTTCAAACATGTTCCTGGATGACATTCTGACAATAAAATTGTAATGGGGTCTTTTTTTTTTAAGTTAATTTAAGTTATGTATGCAGGTAATAAGCTCTGATTATTCACGATTCATCCAAATTCAAATAGGTGAAAAAACTAAAATCATTTTCATGAAATTGATTTCAAGGAGCATTTGCACATTATCGCTATAACTACTAATGGGTCAGTGACTGGCAGGAACACAAATTTTGATGATATATATGTTTCTTTTTTTTTTTTTCCAACAGTGTCAGATTTAAAAGACAAAGTCGAGGACGTGAAGATATCTACCTATTCGGAATTATGACAATATGACATCTGCTGATTGGAGTAAGCGTTGCGCTGGTTTGTCGACAAATTGGAAGTTGCTGGCAGTCTTCAAAGAACCCCAAAGCTGCCACAAATGATTGGAGGATGCGGGAAGAACTGTGGACACTCTTGCGATTTGGATCACATCGGACTGTCTGCCCTGCAGGATGAATTTGAGGACCAGTCATAAACAATTTAGAGTGAAAAACAAATGTTATTTTCACTTGCATACAAAACATTCTAACTTGGATTGTTTCCCTGGCTTCCAGACTCTCCCGAAGGACAGTGCGGCGAACACACAACAAACTCCCTTCTTGTCTCTCATGGACACACACCTGTTGTTGTTGACTTTGGACTAGCAACTGCACGACATCAAGGCTGCGGGATAGAGACACGTGGCAGGCTTACACACACACATGCATCCACAAAAAATATACGCCACACACACACATACCCCACTCCCCATCCAACACCCTTAACGCGAATCCCTTAGGGCTGATGGATGGCTGGGCAGTGCCTGAAGAGCTGCAGCCTGCCACCGTGGCCCCCAGTCCCTCCCCTTTGTTGCAAGTCTCGAAATGTTGTATCTAGATTGTATTTTTTTACTCATCCTCCCCCAGCTTTTACCTTTTTCCAATCTTTTACGGGGCGCCTTGTGGTGACCCAACAGCGTTCCTGTTCTGTAACCCTGTACACTGTTTGTTTGTCTAATATTGAACGGGCTTGTGCTGGAAACAAAGTTTTGTTGTACTTGTGCAATGACAATAAAGACCTACCTACCTACCTACCTACCTACCTACCTAGCCAACCGTAATCCTAAACTAAAGCCGGAAGAAGGTGGGGTATAAAGCTTAAGACACTTTGGACTGTTAGCCCCCTCCAGTTATCTGCGTAAAGGTTTCAAACAGCCCTATTAATAGCGACACACTTATGGTTTCAGTAGCAAGGTACCAGTAGAAAATAGTAAACAGGTGACACATTTTGCTGCATGCTTTGACTGGGAAAACATTGTGCCATCTGGTGGACACATTTATTTAAAACACATTGAAAAAAAGACTTCATCTACACTATATTGCCAAAAGTATTTGGCCACCCATCTAAATGATGACAATCAGGTGTCATAATCACTTGGCCCGGCCACAGGTGTACAAAATCAAGCACTTAGGCATGGAGACTGTTTCTACAAACATTTGTGGAAAAAATGGGCCTTTCTCAGGAACTCACTGATTTACAGCGTGGAACTGTCAAAGGATGCCTCCCGTGCAACAAATCTAGTCGTGAAATTTCCTGGCTCCTAAATATTCCGAAGTCAACTGTCGGCTTTTTTATAAGAAAATGGAAGAGTTTGGGAACAACAGCAAGTGTACCGAGTGTGAAATTTGGTGGAGGAGGAATTATGGTGTGGGGTTGTTTTTCAGGAGTTAAGCTTGGCCCCTTAGTTCCAGTGAAAGGAATGTTGAATGTTCCATTATACCAAACATTGTTGGACAATTCCATGCTCCCAACCTTGTGGAAATAGTTTGGAGCGGGCCCCTTCCTCTTCCAACATGACTGTGCACCAGTGCACAAAGCAAGGTCCTTAAAGACATGGATGACAGAGTCTGGTGTGGATGAACTTGACTGGCCTGCACAGAGTCCTGACCTGAACCCGATAGAACACCTTTGGGATGAATTAGAACGGAGACTGAGAGCCAGGTCTTCTCGACCAACATCAGTGTGTGACCTCACCAATGCGCTTTTGAAAGAATGGTGGAAAATTCCTATAAACACACTCCGCAACCTTGTGGACAGCCTTCCCAGAAGAGTTGAAGCTGTTATAGCTGCAAAAAGTGGACCGACATCATATTGAACCCTATGGGTTAGGAATGGGATGGCACTTCAAGTTCATATGTGAGTCAGGGTAGGTGGCCAAATACTTTTGGCAACATAGTCTAGCTTGAAATTAAATGATTACATCAGTTTATGTTAAATTAATGTGCGATTAAAAATGCCATTGTTGGTCACAAGGAACAAAAGTGTCGGCTTGTGTGTAGCGTTGCCATTTCAAGGAGGGACAATGTCGATATGAGAACTGAGTTAGACAACAACCAAAAGACATGTCACAAAGTGTCCGAACCACATCAGAAGCGTCATTTAGATAATAAAAAAAAAGCAATACAAAGAGTCCGCTGTACGGCGAGGGCTTGGGTTTTTGCAGCGGCGGAAACGACGAGATGTGTGAATACAGATTAGGAGAGATGTGAGGGAATTTTACAGCAGGTATTGTCTGTCATTCACCTCGTCTGTGTGTGTGATCACTGAACTCCTTGGCGTCTGTTTCATCTTACACACACACACACACACACAGACACACACACACACACACACACACACCGAGTTCCAAGAAGGTAGATCTGGTGCTGGGGTGTGCCCTTGCCCAAAAAAAAAAAAAAAAAAAGTGACAGGTGCTTGAATAGGAAATGTAAAAAATAAAAAAAAATAAAAATCAAAAGGTCGTTGCTGCTATTATCCCATCCCCTGCTTATGTCTGACTCTGTGGAACTTCCCGCCATCTGCATTCCACTTCAAATGCAATTTAAGGCATGAAACAACATTAGGGCATGACAAGGAGCTGCAGTGATTTACTCTACATTGCCTTTTTTCCCCCTTGTATGCTTTTGTTCTGCATAGCCTCGAGCTTGAGAACGCACATCTCGATGATGACGACGACGACGCCGCCTGCAGAGAAAATCAACGGAATTTACAGCAAAAAAATAAAAATAAACATTTAAAAAAAAAATGTTGCCATCACACATGCAGAGACTTGAATGGATCTTTCATTCTTCGTTTATTGCGACATAATCTCGCGAGGATTTTAATGGGAAGTCATGTGACCGAGTTTTCACACTAGTGTGCTGTGAGATACAGTCTGGTGTGCCGTGGGAGATTATGTAATTTCACCTATTTGGGTTAAAACTATTTTTTGCTAAGCAGTAGTTATAATCCGCAAATAATGTGCCGTTGTTGAGTGTCTGTGTTGTCTAGAGCTCGGCAGTATAACCATGTTATACTCTTCCATATCAGTAGGTGGCAGCAAGTAGCTAATGTCGTAGATGTAGATGTCGGGAACATGGTTTGTCGTGATCACAATATGCAGATGACAGCGGGAGGCAGGGTGCAGGTAAAAAGGCATCTAATGCTTAAACCAAAAATAAACCAAAGGCGAGAACCCCTAAGAAATTGCATTGAAGCTTAGGGAAGGCTATGCAGAACAAAACTACAATTGAACTGGTGGACTGCTGGACGACAGCAAAGACTTACAGCGTGTGAAGCAGAGACGACGTCTACAAAGTACATCCGAACATGACACGACAATCAAAAATGTCCACACAAAGAAGGATAGCGTCCGCACAACTGAAATAGTCTTGATTGCTAAAACAAAGCAGGCGCAGGGAATAGCGCTCAAAGGAAGACATGAAACTGCAACAGGAAAATACCCAAAAAAGAGAAAAAGCCACCAAAATAGGAGCGCAAGACAAGAACTAAAACACTACACAGGAAAACACCAAGAAACTCAAAATAAGTCAGGGCGTGATGTGACAGATGGTGACAGTACACCTACTTTGAGACAAGAGCTATATTGATGCATGCTTGGTTATGGTTTAAATTCATATCCAACAATTGCGATAACGACTTTTTACTGTCAATATAGGCTGCTGAGTTTCATATTTTAATGTTTTCTGCTGGTGCTGTGTCTCCGGATTTTTTCAATGAAAAAAAATGCGCCTTGGCTTAAAAAAGGTTGAAAAACACTGCTCTAAGCAATGCAGGTAGAAAAAGGGCAAGTTGCAGAGTTGTTATTGTTTTTTTACCTGCATTTCTGAGTCGCATTTGCAAGTATGCCATTTGTCTTAACCGTGTTTCCTCATTACACACCAGCTGTTTGATTGTAATGTCTATCTTGGTTGTGTATTTGATTGACCTGTTTGGTGGTGTTGAAATCACCCTATAAAATTGCCAATGCTAATAAGTAGTATCTCTAGGGCAACTCATTTTAGCTCAGGGGCCGCATGGAGGAAAATATGTGCACACACGGGCCAGACTATTAAAATCATGGCTTTAAAACTAAAAAATGAAAACAACTTCAGATTGTTTTCTTTGTCTTACTTTGGCCTAAAATAGAACAAACACATCCTGAAAATATTACAATAAAAATATAGAAAAAAATACCGGCAGCGGCAATGTTCCCTCTGATTTTTCATGTGTGTGAGCAAACGCAAAAACTCCCTGAGCATTCAGTGGAGGCCATGTGAGCAACATCAGACGTGCACACTGTGGCTACACCAGCAGCACACCTGTCCCAAACCTGACTAAATAAGTTCAATCTCCATCCATCCATCCATTTTCCATGTGTGAAGGGAGTGTTTTCATGCATAATTGTACATGCTATCATAATGTAATGACACTAGCGTCGTTAGCATTAGCTAATATGCTAACACATTTACAATTGTCTTTGTTAGTGTTAGTGACTTACAATGGCATTCTGTTTGTATTGTTTCAGTTTTACAAATTCCTCAGTAAACTCACCAAGACGTCACCGTGGACTTATTGAGTCTGTTTAGCTGATTGGAGAGTTAGCTTTCGCAGCTAGTGGGTCCATGATGATGACTTCTGTTTTGTTTGATCAAGCGTTTTACTGCCGTGTTACAGACAACGTTTGGAAACAATTAAGGTATGTAAATAAACATTTACAAAATATTTCTGTGTAAATAGCTCATTTCACAACGTATATATCTGCGGCTTATAGTCCAGTGCGACTAATAAATGGAAATATTTGTTTTCTTCTCAAATTTAGTGGGTGTGGCTTATATCTTGGCGCGCTCTATTATATAGTCCATTAAATACAGTATATCTAATAGCTTACTGGAAATAATATGTACTATTTTTACTTTCATATTAAGTATCACATTTTAAATGCGATCTCCTATCCAGGAGATCGCAAAAAGCCGCTGCCTGACCAGGGCTCAGAAAATCTGCAGAGACTCCTCCCACCCCCACCAAGGACTGTTTTCACTGCTGGACTCTAGAAAGAGGTTCCGCAGCCTCCGAAGCAGAACCTCCAGGTTCTGTAACATGCCCTCAGGCCGTAAGACTCTTGAACGCATCATAATAATCCCCTCAATTCCCCCCAAAAATGGATTAACTCGCTGGAATATAAAGACAATATAACATACATCCATAAACGTGGATGCATATGCAAAAGTGCAATATATTTATCTGTACAGTACGGTAATCTATTTATATATATCTGCACCTTATTGCTTTTTTATCCTGCACTACCATGAGCTAATGCAACGGAATTTCGTTCTTATCTGTACTGTAAAGTTCAAATTTGAATGACAATAAAAAGGAAGTCTAAGTCTAAGTCTAAGTCTAAACCCAAAATTACACTGACCAAGGATATTCAGAAATCAACTTTTAGGTAAGACCCTACAAAGGGAAATCACCAACTACTGGCCTAGCCTTTATAATACAGCATTATGTTTTGTTAAGGATTTGTTGGACTAAATAGTCATCTGTACACAAAACGTTTACTATAAAACCCCGTTTCCATATGAGTTGGGAAATTGTGTTAGATGTAAATATAAATGGAATACAATGATTTGCAAATCATTTTCAACCCATATTCAGTTGAATATGCTACAAAGACAACATATTTGATGTTCAAACTGATAAACTTTTCTTTTTTTTTTGCAAATAATCATTAACTTGATGCCAGCAACACGTGACAAAGAAGTTGGGAAAGGTGGCAATAAATACTGATAAAGTTGAGGAATGCTCATCAAACACTTATTTGGAACATCCCACAGGTGAACAGGCAAATTGGGAACAGGTGGGTGCCATGATTGGGTATAAAAGTAGATTCCATGAAATGCTCAGTCATTCACAAACAAGGATGGGGCGAGGGTCACCACTTTGTCAACAAATGCGTGAGCAAATTGTTGAACAGTTTAAGAAAAACCTTTCTCAACCAGCTATTGCAAGGAATTTAGGGATGTCACCATCTATGGTCTGTAATATCATCAAAGGGTTCAGAGAATCTGGAGAAATCACTGCACGTAAGCAGCTAAGCCCGTGACCTTTGATCCCTCAGGCTGTACTGCGTCAACAAGCGACATCAGTGTGTAAAGGATATCACCACATGGGCACAGGAACACTTCAGAAACCCACTGTCAGTAACTACAGTTGGTCGCTACATCTGTAAGTGCAAGTTAAAACTCTCCTACGCAAGGCAAAAACCGTTTATCAACAACACCCAGAAACGTCGTCGGCTTCGCTGGGCCTGAGCTCATCTAAGATGGACTGATACAAAGTGGAAAAGTGTTCCGTGGTCTGACGAGTCCACATTTCAAATTGTTTTTGGAAACTGTGGACGTTGTGTCCTCCAGACCAAAGAGGAAAAGAACCATCCGGATTGTTATAGGCGCAAAGTTGAAAAGCCAGCATCTGTGATGGTATGGGGTTGTATTAGTGCCCAAGACATGGGTAACTTACACATCTGTGAAGGTACCATTAATGTTGAAAGGTACATACAGGTTTTGGAGCAACATATACCATACCATACCATACCAACTTTATTTATAAAGCCCTTTAAAAACAAGCACAGTTGAAAAACAAAGGGCTGTACACCACAAAGAAATAGAGGCAAAGGACAGACTAAAAAATAACATTTAAAACAGAAATAAAAATACACAATTAAAAAGCAAATATAAATTACCCTAAGAACAGTTTGTTAGATAAAAACAGTTTAAAAGTTAAAAACAGTTCAAAAAGTTAAAAGCTAAAAAACATATGTTGCCATCCAAGCAACGTTACCATGGACGCCCCTGCTTATTTCAGCAAAACAATGCCAAGCCACGTGTTACATCAACGTGGCTTCATAGTAAAAGAGTGCGGGTACTAGACTGGCCTGCCTGTAGTCCAGACCTGTCTCCCATTGAAAATGTGTGGCGCATTATGAAGCCTAAAATACCACAACGGAGACCCCCGGACTGTTGAACAACTTAAGCTGTACATCAAGCAAGAATGGGAAAGAATTCCACCTGAGAAGCTTAAAAAATGTGTCTCCTCAGTTCCCAAACGTTTACTGAGTGTTGTTAAAAGAAAAGGTGACGTAACACAGTAGTGAACATGCCCTTTCCTAACTAATTTGGCACGTGTTGCAGCCATGAAATTCTAAGTTAATGAGTTTGAACATCTTTGTAGTGCATTCAATTGAATTTGGGTTGAAAAGGATTTGCAAATCATTGTATTCCGTTTATATTTACATCCAACACAATTTCCCAACTCATATGGAAACGGGGTTTGTACTTCAAAATATCAATATTGTAAAATCAAACTTTCATTTCAAAGCCCTTCCAAACTAGGAAAGAAAAAAGACGGACCCCTAGCCCGTCAAAGTCAATCTTGCGATCGTTTGCTTTTACATCTGGGTGTCAACGTTGACTCCTGGCATCGGAAAGGGAGGACACCCATAAACGCGGCCCTCAATCAGCTCGGTGTAGCGGGCAGCTGTTGCCGGCGGATGTAGACTGTCATTGATTCTGTAAATAGAGCTTCACTCATGTGTCTGGGACACATTGAGGCCATATGAGCGTTGGACAACATCTGGCGTCTACGGCGTAATAAAGGAATTTTATTTTGAAAAGCTTGACAAGGCTTTGAGGAAGTAAAGACATCAATTGAGACTAATAGCAGTTATTGGTGTCGGTTCAGAATGTACTTCTTGGAAACAATGGTTCAGTCTTTCAGGGCGAAGGAGATGTCACAACAACAACAACATTCTTGCTTCTAATGTATAATCATCTTGTGATACAGTATGTGCTGGGCTGCTTGGAAAATGGGAGCAGCTCGTTCAGCGGTTGGCTGCAAAGACTTGTGGGAAGCGATGACGGTGGTGGGACAGGGAAGACAGGAAGTCTTTTTTTTTTTTTTGACAATGACATGGCAGATAGGATGGTGTAATTTAATAAGCTGTGTTTTGGCCACACCTGCCTCAGACAGAGTTAGTGATTCCAAGAAGCTCTAATAGGACAAATGGACTAGGTCCCCGCAATAGTCCAGATAGACTCAGAGGTTTGTTCAAGATTTGTTTTTTCTCTGAAAAATATCCTTTTTTTTTTTTTACAGAAAACATAGTTAATCCATGATTTACTAGTGTAAAAAAAAAAAAATATATATATATTTATATATTAGGGGTGTGGGAAAAAATGGATTCAAATTCGAATGGCGATTCTCACGTTGTGCGATTCAGAATTGATTCTGATTTTTTAAAAATCGATTTTTTTTTTTAATTTAATTTATTTATTAAAAAAAAAATATTTTTTTATTTTTATTTTATTTTTTAAATTAATCATTCCAACAAAACAATACACAGCAATACCATAACAATGCAATCCAATTCCAAAACCAAACCCGACCCAGCAACACTCAGAACTGCAATAAACAGAGCAATTGAGAGGAGACACAAACACGACACAGAACAAACCAAAAGTAGTGAAACAAAAATGAATATTATCAACAACAGTATCAATATTAGTTACAATTTCAACATAGCAGTGATTAAAAATCCCTCATTGACATTGTCATTAGACATTTATAAAAATAAAAATAAAAGAACAAAAGTGTGACAGTGGCTTACACTTACATCGCATCTCATAAGCTTGACAACACACTGTGTCCAATATTTTCACAAAGATAAAATAAGTCATATTTTTGGGTCATTTAATAGTTAAAACAAATGTACATTATTGCAATCAGTTGATAAAACATCGTCCTTTACAATTATAAAAGCTTTTTACAAAAATCTACTACTCTGCTTGCATGTCAGCAGACTGGGGTAGATCCTGCTGAAATCCTATGTATTGAATGAATAGAGAATCGTTTTGAATCGGGAAAAAAATCGTTTTTGAATCGAGAATCGTATTTGAATTGAAAAAAAATCGATTTTGAATCGAATCGTGACCCCAAGAATCGATATTGAATCGAATAGTGGTACACCCAAAGATTCACAGCCCTAATATATATATATATATATATATATATATATATACATATATATATATATATATATATATATATATATATATATAATACAGGCCAAAAGTTTGGACACACCTACTCATTCAATGTCTTTTCTATATTTTCATGACTGTTTACATTGTAGATTGTCACTGAGGGCGTCAGAACTATGACACATGTGAAGGGAAAACCCTTTCAGGTGACTACCCCTCGAAGCTCATCGAGAGAATACCAAGAGTGTGCAAAGCAGTAATCAGAGCAAAGGGTGGCTATTTTGAAGAAACTAGAATATAAAACATGTTTTGATGCCTACAGTGACAATCTACAATGTAAATAGTCATGAAAATAAAGAAAACACATTGACTGTGTCCACACTTTTGGCCTGTACCGTACGTATAATGAACGTTGTATCTATGTCTTGTGCGTGCCGGGATAATAGATAAGTAAAAATACGTTGATCCGTCATCTTTCTGTAGAAGCTGGAAGTTATCTGTGTCGGTTTAAAAAAATACATTGTGCATGCCTAAATTTTAGCGTCAACATTTAAATTTTTTCTATCTTGCGCCTATTTGCTCTTTTATTCAACTTTTTATGTGTTTTTGTTGTAGTATTTTTAGAATCTTTAATTTTTTTAAATTACACATATGGCCCACATGCCTTTTAAGCCCCGCTTAATTTAATTTAATCATTTTGTGAAGTGAAAACCATTTAAGGTGACTACCTTTTGAAGCTCATCGAGAGAATGTATGTAAAGCAGAAATCAGAGCAAAGGGTGGCTAATTTGAAGAAACTAGAATATAAAACATGTTTTCAGTTATTTCACCTTTTTTTGTTAAGTACATAACTCCACATGTGTTCATTCATAGTTTTGATGCCTTCAGTGACAATCTACAATGTAAATAGTCATGAAAATAAAGAAAACCCATCGAATAAGAAGGTGTGTCCACACTTTTGGCCTGTACTGTATACCGTATTTTCCGCACTATAAGGCGCACCGGATTATTAGCCGCACCTTCAATGAATGGCATATTTCATAACTTTGTCCACCAATAAGCCGCCCCGGACTATAAGCCGCGCCTACGCTGCGCTAAAGGGAATGTCAAAAAAACAGTCAGATAGGTCAGTCAAACTTTAATAATATATTAAAAACCAGCGTTCTAGCAACTCTGTCCCAAAATGTACGCAAATGTGCAATCACAAACATAGTAAAATTCAAAATAGTGCAGAGCAATAGCAACATAATGTTGCTCGAACGTTAATGTCACAACACACAAAATAAACATAGCACTCACTTTCTGAAGTTATTCTTCATTCGTAAATCCTTCGTCTTCGGTGTCCGAAGTGAAAAGTTGGGCAAATGTGAGATCCAAAATGGCCGGTTCCGTCTCGTCGAAGTCATCGGAGTCAGTGTCACTGTTATCCAGCAGTTCTGTGAATCCTGCCTTCCGGAAAGCTCGGACCACAGTTGTGACCGAAATATCTGCCCAGGCATTTACGATCCACTGGCAGATGTTGATGTCAGTGAAGGTGTGTTCGCCTTCTGTCATCCATTGTTCCCACGCAGTTAGCAGTCTAGCTTCGAATGCCCTGTTGACACCAATATCTAGCGGCTGGAGGTCTTTTGTCAATCCACCCGGAATGACGGCGAGTATTGAATTAAGCGCGTAAGCGTGTCTCTTAATGTGATGTTATGAGCTAGCAAATATAACAACTACACTACCCAGCATGCAACGATAGTTACGAGCATGCGCGGTAGCCCTGAGAAGCGTTGTATGCTGGCAGTTAGAATGAGGTTATGAGCACGCTGTGAGTAAACGTTGAGAACTCAGTTAACACGCCTCGTCTGCATTATTTATAATTAGACAGACAACACACTTAATAGGAGCCATTTTGGGGTCTTTACATAAACACACAAATGGAAATGAAACGTCACATATCCCAGCATGCACCGCGCCCTTCTTCTTCTTCCGGGGGCGGGTGGTTGCTTACAGTACAAGAAGAAGCGCTTCCTGTTCTATGGGGGCGGGTGCTTACCTTGGCGGTTGCTTGCGTAGAAGAAGAAGCGCTTCCTGCTCTACCGGGAAAAAAGATGGCGGCTGTTTACCGAAGTTGCGAGAACGAAACTTTATGAAAATTAATCTTAATATTTATCCATATATAAAGCGCACCGGGTTAAAAGCCGCACTGTCAGCTTCTGAGTAAATTTGTGGTTTTTAGGTGCGGCTAATGGTGCGGAAAATACGGTATGTGTGTGTCTGGATTACTTGCATTTATTGGCTATTCTAAAGCGGTCTAAGAATATAAAACCCGCAAATCAAATGGCCGTACCGTACACTGCGACTCTGCACTTGGGCAACGTTATGGATGGCGTACATCACATATGACTTAACATCCAGTAGTGGGACAGGAAGACACAGACATTAACAAGGCTAGCATAGCTATGTGAGTGAACATTATTATTTAAGATGTATAGCGAAGCCTGGAGATTTTACAACACTTTTTTTCTCAATTAAGTGATGAAGTTGATGGATTTGACGCAAGTCTGGTGGTCATAAAACGGCTCTACGGACACATTTTCGGCAGGCCGATATTATCGGCCGATAAATGCGTTAAAATGTAATATCGGAAATTATCGGTATCGTTTTTTTTATTATCGGTATCGTTTTTTTGGTTTTTTTTTTATTAACATAAAAAACACAAGATACACTTACAATTAGTGCACCGACCCAAAAAACCTTCCTCCCCCATTTACACTCATTCTCACAAAAGGGTTGTTTCTTTTTGTTATTAATATTCTGGTTCCTACATTATATATCGATATATATCAATACAGTCTGCAAGGGATACAGTCCGTAAGCACACATGATTGTGCGTGCTGCTGGTCCACTAATAGTACTAGCCTTTAACAGTTAATTTTACTAATTTTCATTAATTACTAGTTTCTATGTAACTGTTTTTATATTGATTTACTTTCTTTTTTATTCAAGAAAATGTTTTTAATTTATTCATCTTGTTTTATTGTATTAATTTTTTTTTTAAAGTACCTTATCTTCACCATACCTGGTTGTCCAAATTAGGCATAATAATGTGTTAATTCCACGACTGCACATATCGGTTGATATCGGTATCGGTAATTATTTAATTTTATCTATTTATTTATTTATTTTTGTCCTGTCCAGCTTCTCAGGCAAATCATATACAGGTAGTTGATGTAGATGCCCATATCGGCTGTTCAGATTTACTATACAAAAGAGAAGTGTAGGATACTTCTCTTGTTGCCTTATTTGTATTTGACTTTATTAAATGTATTTATATTATCATTTAGTGCAGCCGGGCCGGAGCAGGAGGGGATAGAAAGAGAAAAAAAAGGAAGGCAGAGGGGGAAATTGTGGGGACAAGAGGGGGATTAGACAGAGGGACAAAAACAACAACAGCAACAACAATAGAGCAACATCAGCAAATACGACATGCACAAATATGATGGTATCGGTAATTAAAGAGTTGGACAATATCGGAATATTGGATATCGGCAAAAAGCCATTATCGGACGTCCCTACTTTAACTTTAATTGGAAAGTTGTTGTTTTTAATTTTTTTTTTTTATGACTGTGACATTATATTTACTCATATTAGCACAAAAATATCCTTCCTATATTTATCATGCACCCTTAAGAATAGCATAACACTGAAATGCAGGCTGTTTTTTTTTTGTTATTTTAAATCGGTCCATTTTATTGGCTTTGAAAATTAAATATAAAAATGGCACCCACATCCTTAGATTAGTCATTGTGGGTGCCATTTCATAAAGGGCATACATTGTCAGTGTATTGTAGCAAAGCCATGTTGTCTAGGTAAAATATTCAAGAATACATGTTGATGCCATTGGCGTTGTTAGGCATATTTTAGGGGGGCTCAAGCCCCCCTAAAATATTCTTAAGCCCCCCAAAATAATTTGGTGTTTTTTTTTTCAAATACATGCTGAAATAGTCATTATAAAGTGGCCCGAATATGAGTTTGAATAAATAATCATATAACCTGTTATTATTCACTCAGTTTCCCCTCACTTCGTAGCATAAGGTAGAGAGCCCCTTTAGTTCGTCGGTATCCAATCCATTCCACTTGTTCATATAGAAAATGCCCACATCACTCAAATTCCAGCCCGCATTTTCTCTGCGACCTTGCTTGCGGTCCTGCAGGTGTACGAAGCACATTAATTTCCTTTACAATGAGTGAAGCTGCACGAAACCTTGTGTGTGCAATTGTAAATAATTTAGTGTTTAAGTTTTGTGTTTCTTGTAGAATCTATATAAAGTATTGTACATTAGCCTATTGTTAAAATAATGAAAAAAACATCATTAAATGTATTTGTTTTATTGTATTGTTACAATAATAGCTGTTGTATTATTATATGATGGCTTGTTAAACATTTCATAGGATTTTCAGAGGGAGGAAAAACCAAGACATTTAATATAAAATGTAAAATGAATAAATACATAAAAAGAAAAAGAAAAAAAATGGTTAAAAGCCATCGTCCCGGGGAGCATTTCATTTCGTCCCGTGCATTTAAAAAAAATAATAATAATAACAATGAATAATTTCTAAGTCTTCGTTTGCCGTTTGTGACGTTTTGTGCTTGCGCCTAACATTAGCTCGCATCCTGTGCATCTCCTGGGGGCTAAGCCCCCCCTGTCCTTAAAAGCTAGTGACGCCCCTGGTTGATGCTATGGTAATACATTGCTTCAAGGAAGTTTGGGTGTCCCGGAAAGGAACCTCATATCTAAATTGAGTGGTCATGGTTTTTCCTCCTCAATGGCCACATTTAAGACCTGGTGGGAAATGTAGAAATATCAGCAGTTTGAGCTACTATTCTCTCGAAAAAAACAATATTGCCTAAATTGAATGATGGGTAACGATACGCATGGGTTTGTTATTCCCCATCTGAGCTCTCTGAGCTTTGAATAATCCTCTAAACACGGGTTTGGAAACACTGCAAAGGTGCCGTATTTCCTGAGTAAGGTGTGCCAAACACCTTCTTAGTACAGGCGTACGTGTTATTACGATAATTGAACATGTATTTACCACAAACTCATTTTTAGACCGAGGACGTCATTTACCTTTTGTGTCAATCAGTTAGGGTGGTATGACCAGTGTTCCTGGCTTCAAACCAAAGCAGTCAACAGGAGTACTTCCTGATGGAGTGTGACAAGACAATGATTTCCACAAGTCATGCTGGCTAATTGACGTTTAAATGCCCTAAGGCAGGGGTGTCAAACTCAAATACAGAGTGGGCCAAAATGTAAAACTGAACAAAGCCGCGGGCCAAGGTTGAACAAATTAACCTTTTAATAGGGACCCAAATAAGTTTTGCATTGAATATCGAACAAGCAAGGCTTATATAACTTTATAGTGACATGCAAAATCGAGTTTCAAATAATAATTAAAGCTGCAAGCAGCGTTGTTCGGGCCCGCGTATTTGGCAGGTGCTAGTCCTAAGTGTCCCAATACTTTTGTCTACTTTTAGTCTGAAGTGTCCCAAGACTTTTGTCTAGTGTACCTACCTTGTCTGCATTGTGTGGGCACGTTGGTGCTTGCTGCTTTTGAGCAGCCATCTTAAAAAAACAGCACCGCAGGAGCATCAGTGCAGCGGGTCTTTGAAGGGTCATAAAATCAAAACCGGAGCAGGTATCACAACTCTTTCACCAACTTTTAATCAGAAGGGTTCAATCTCTCTCCTGAGTAAGTTTGAAGCCGAAACAACAAACGCGCTCAGAGGAGATAATGTTTGAAGAAAGGTGACGGGTTTTTACAAAAATGTTGTGTTGAAGGGGGAATAGCAAACTTCCTGTATATTTTTGCTGGGGGTTGTCAATTTATAAAATGTAGGTCTAAGTGAGACCTACGGAGAGGTTTTCGTTTCATGTCTCTCCGACCTTTCCAGTGGGAGTTACAGGCAGTTTTGTCAGAATTTTCATCCGAGGAGCAGTTTTTTGTGCGTTTTATTAAAAAATTGCTGTAGAGCACAATTTTTAGATTTGGGGTTAATAGGTTTTTCATTAGATCACAGTTTTAGCCAGTCCTGATGTGTGTGTTCAGTTTGGTGAGTTTTGAAGCATGTTAAGGGGGTCAAATTGCAGCTCAAAGAGCCAAAAGTGTCTTTTTTTAGTACTTTTTTGTCTTGAAGGGGGAATAGCCAACTTCCTGTAGATTTCTGCCCGATGATATACAGTTATGAAAACTAGGTCTGAGTCAGACCTACATAAAGGTTTTTGTTCCATGTCTCTCCGATCTTCCTAGTGGGAGATATAGGCAGTCTAGTTTTTTTTTTTCCTAGGGGGCGCTAGAGCGCAATTTTGAGTTTTGGGGTTTTTTTTTTTTTTAAAAAGGTAATTTTCGCAGGTTCTGATGTGTAGGTCAAATATGGTGAGTTTTCGGGAGTCCTTTTGCAATGGGCCATTGCGGGCCCTAATAATAATAATAATTAAAAACAATGGCATATCAAATAAAATGTAAATAAAAATTGAATGCCTCTTTTCTATTTGCAGCCTTCTGAGGTAAATATCAAAATAAACTTTTTCCACAGGCTAATAATACATTTGAAAATAAAATAACAATAATGAATGAATCAAACATTCTCGCCTTGAAGTAGCAAGAGAAAGTGTATGAATAAAACGTTAATTATTGCTCAGTTTGCTACACTGATTTGTTTTAACACTGAATATGGAACAAGCAACGCTTGTATAACTGCAAAATCAACTTTCAAAAAACAAACGAAAAAAACATCAATGGTATATTAAATCAATTTTAAATAAAAAAAATGTAATGCCTCTTTTCCACATTTGAAAATAAAATAATGAATAAATCAACCATTCAGGCCTTTTTACTGCTCAGTTTGCAACACACTGATCTAATCTGATGTGCCCAAGCCAGATACCTGCCATCTTTTCTTGGATGCTAGTTCATTCATGTCGGTGCTCAGGTGGGCGTGGTTGGGGGGGGGGGGTTGGTAGCGGGGGTGTATATGGCAGAGGTGTGGACTCGAGTCACATGACTTGGACTCGAGTCAGACTCGAGTCATGAATTTGATGACTTTAGACTCGACTTGACAAAATGAAAAAAGACTTGCAACTCGACTTAGACTTTAACATCAATGACTTGTGACTTCACTTGGACTTGAGCCTTTTGAATTGACATGACTTGACATGACTTGCTACTTTCCCCAAAACCCAAAGATGAAAAAGTTATTCAGGAGCGCTCCGTATTTTTCATTGTGTACTTGTCTATCAGCGTTGCGTGTGTCAGCTGGTGTGCTCTCAGTACAACAGCCAATCAAATTAGATCTACTTTGTTTTCATCACACAGCATTCATCCAATCAAATTGCAGGACAACCAACGAAGAAGACATGTCCAAACCACACGCCAGTGAACAAAAAATGATACCTAAAATAATTTTGTTTGGGTATAAAAATTACGAGGTGGTCAACACAAAACGGTTTGCAGTATGCAACACATGCGGTTCGAAAATTACTGATGGAGAGGCAACAACTTCAAACTTTGTCCGGCATTTGAAGTTGCACAAAGAACGGTAAGTTTTGAATGTAAGATAACGTTTATTGGCTAAGTAACGTGACTTTTATTTGCTGTGTAGTTAAATCAGTGAGGCTGTAAACTCACTGCTAACGTTATAACGTTATTGCAAACACGGGAATCTGTTGCAGTTCACTACCTTATTCATACTTTTTGTTCAGTGATTTTTTTTAAGCAGGGTTACGTTAGTCAATATATCACACGTAACGTTAGACGGCGGTCAGCAGCACCGCGTATTTTAGCCACCTAAAAAAAGACAAAAATAGTAAAATAAAGGTCAGTTAAAATGTATACTATATTATGAATATGTGTACCATTTTAGCTAGCTTTCTGACATACTGTTGGTTGTTTACCTCAGTGGTCCCCAACCACCGGGCCGCGGCCCGGTACTGGTCCGTGGATCGATTGGTATCGGGCCGCACAAGAAATCATTTTTTTTTTCCTTTTCTTTTTTTAATTAAATCAACATAAAAAACACAAGATACACTTACAAGTAGTGCACCAACCCAAAACAACTCTCTCCCCCCTTTTGTTCTGGGCATTGAACATGAAGACTCTTCCTTCACTGTTCCGAGTGGCCATGAGAGTCTTGGCAGTGCCTGCCTCCAGTGCTCCAGTGGAGCGAGTTTTCAGCCATGGTGGCATCATACTACGCCCCCATCGTGCACAAATGACTGACAGACTCTTGGCTAATTTGGTCTTTTGCAAATGCAATGCAGCATAGGGCCCTGACATATAAAAAGTACAACTTTTTTGTTATGTTCACGTATATGTCATGTTTTTTCAATGTTAACACTTTTGTACAAATAAGTACATTTGCACTTTATTTTTCAATGTGTTTGTTCTGTAAAGGAATGAGTTAATGTTTAAAATGACTGGTTAATAGTGCTATTATAAAGTGCAATGTCAGCACAATTTTCTTTCCTGCAATTTAAAATGCACTTGTTTTAATAAATAAATACAGCGTTTGAAAAGCATACACAATCTGTGTTAATATATTAGTCTGTGGTTAAAAGGACTTGAAAGGACTCGAAACTCAAAATGCAGGACTTAGGACTTGACTTGAGACTTTCCAGTCTTGACTTTGGACTTGACTCGGGGCTTGCCTGTCTTGACTCGGGACTTGACTCGGACTTGAGGGCAAAGACTTGAGACTTACTTGTGACTTGCAAAACAATGACTTGGTCCCACCTCTGGTATATGGTAGCGTCCCGGAAGGGTTAGTGCTGCAAGGGGTTCTGGGTATTTGTTCTGTTGTGTTTATGTTGTGTTAGGGTGCGGCTGTTCTCCCGAAATGTGTTTGTCATTCTTGTTTGGTGTGGGTTCACAGTGTGGTTGCATATTTGTAACAGTGTTAAAGTTGTTTATACAGTCA